>NW_010181922.1:43836-56547 GCF_000695765.1 Mesitornis unicolor
GGAGGTAACACGTTAGGTAATGGGAGGCAATGAAGAGAGCTGGCTGCAGGGCTTGTTTGTGTTAGACTTTGAAGGGCCTCACACAGCCAGGTAAATTAAATTTGCTCTGTTTCTGCTTTCCTTTGTACTGCAGTGATGAGGTGCTGATTCTGGAGGCCTCTGGTAGCTGTTCTGGCACTGGGAGACTCCAGCCCATGCTCAGATTTAGTTTCCATGTGTTTGAAATCAACGTGCATGTGAACAAGGGGAAGCTGGGCTCTGTGCTCACCTCCTCCTCTCTTTAGCTGCAGTGCTATACTGTTGCTGAATGTACATGTTTATGGCTAGAGTTTGATCCGTGCTTGTAAGTGCATAGCAGAGAGGACATATGGTGCTCACCACTAACATAAGCGTGCATTCTCTCAGGTTTAAAATAATTGGAAGTTACTACTACCTTTAAGATGGCACAAATTTGAATGCATAAATGTATCAAATCTTTCCTTCCAACGGCTTACAAATACCTAGGCATGCCATCAAGCAATTGAAAGCACCAGCATTCTTCTGCTGTTTTGGATGGTTACAATAGAAAACAGGCTGCAGGATGAGCTGGCTAAATGTTTTGACCCTGAAGGGTCCTCATTTGAGTTTGAACAAACATTTTAATGTGGAGTTCTCTTCCAGATCTGAGAAAGACCTTTTGGGGCTAAAAACTACTGTAAAATCAAGCTTCTACTCGTGCAACTGCACAACAAACATCCCAGTATAACTTCTTTGTTGTTTTACAGTAGTGGTTAATTTTAGTTGGCACCACTTATGTTTGAGGGATGTAAGAGTCATCTTTAGTATTTCTTGTCAGCCAAAACCCTCACTATGTTTGACACGACAGTCTCAAATATCCACCAGTCTGCAGAGTGGTTAACTGCAGCCTTGTGAGGTCTACTTGTTTGTTAAGTCAGAGTCTAAGTGACTTTATAGGAAACACATTTAATGCCAGAAAGTTGTACACATCATATGTGTATATACATATATTAATTTAAAAATACAGGTAGGCTACACATATGTGTGACATGTAAACTGACTTGCACTGTTTGCAGGAGAAAGAGCTGGGTCAAAAAACTTAAATACAGATCACAGTATCTATGTGAGAAAATCCTTCCTTCCTGCTGTACCACTGCTTCTGTCCTTGCAATATATATTACAATTATACTGTCTTAATTATTCCTCTGTTAAGAAAGTGTAAATAAATATATCCACAGTACTGTGTAATTACTTATATATATTATATTAATTTATTTATTTCCAAATGAATAGAATTATTCCATGGTGAAATACTTATTATAATGATCCTTCCACCCACTGCAGTTAGTTACTAAAGAGCTTTGGATACCCCAAACTCATTTAACTGGAGTTCAGCTCATAACAGAGATCAGGCTTCATCTCCTGCTCCTGACAGGACTAGCAGTATAAAGTTATTTCTGTATTAATATTCTATAAGACAAGATATCAAATCTGCACTTTGAGATGACCCTCTATTTTTGCTCAGTGATGATTTAGAGTCAGAAGAACTCACCAGTTATGTAGCATGTGACCCGCCGGTTCTGCTCGGAGATGTCTGCATCGATGGTACTCAGCGTGACAACAACCTGCCCTGGCTCGGCGTTCTCAATTACCGATCCTTTATAGAAGTCCGAGGTGAACTGTGGAGCATTATCATTTTCATCAGAGACGGTGACCTCCACCAGGGTTTGGGAAGAGAGCTGGACTTTCCTGCCATGGTCAGTGGCCACCACATAAAATCGATAGATCTCCTGAGCTTCGCAGTCCAGCTCTTTTAGTGTGGTGATCCACCCACTCTCACCATCAATGGTGAAGAGTCCCCAGAGGTTGCCAGATTCTGCTTCCAGACTGTAAGTCACCTGCCCGTCACTTCCTGTGTCCTGGTCGTTAGCTGTCACTTGAATGACTGTGGTTCCTGATGGCATGTTCTCCATGACAAAAGCTTTGTAGGGATCTGCCTCAAAAACAGGTTTGTTGTCATTGACGTCCTGCACTTGGATGTTCACAGAGACCAGGGAGACCAGCTCAGTCTCCTGATGTGAGCAGAGAGCCATAACATCAATCTGGTACCACTTGGTGGTCTCATGATCCATGGCTTTTTTGATTTTCAAAGCCCCTGTTTGTTTGTCCACTGCGAACACCTCATCTTTGTTACTTTCTGTAGTGGTTCCCTTCACCAGGCTGTATATGATGGGGTCTTCTGCAAAAGCTTTGACTGACCCTATTTCTGATCCCTTTGGAAGATCCTCAGATGCAGAGAATGTATAAAGGGGCTCAGAAAACCTTGGCAATGTCACCTCTCTGGGGACAATCTGAAGATTCACTGGGACAAGGGAGTTCCAGTGAGGGGGTCTGCCATCTTCAGCTTTCACCTTGAAGTTAAAGGCCCTGTTTTCTAAACCAATAAGGCTCTCCTTGACCTTAACAACCCCAGTGGCAGCATTGATCTCGACAAGGTCTTCTTCCACATCTTCCACAGAGTCAACAGAGTAAATAACATCTGCATTTGCACCTTCATCAGCATCATAAGCCAGTACTTGGATGACGGGGGAGCCTTTGCTTACGTTGGACTGGATGGACAGTGTGTATTCAGAGGCTTTGAACTGAGGTGGGTTGTCATTCTCATCTGTAAGGATTATTTTGACAGTGCAGAATGCCACCTTCCCACCCCCATCCTTGGCCATGACTTTAATGGCAATGACTCTCTCTGTTGAATTTTCCCTGTCCAGTTTTTGCAGTGTGGAAATATGGCCTTTATTATCTATGGAGAACTTCTCATGGGCAAGTTTATTTATGATGGTATAGTCGATGGTGCCATATGGGCCACCGTCTGGGTCAATAGCCAGCAGCTCAATCACTTTGGTACCTATCTCAGCATTTTCTGCCAGCTCTGCTTCATACACGTTTTGCTGAAAAGAGGGGCTGTATTTGTTGGCATTTGTGGTATTGATATACACAGGCACAGTGCTCTTGAAGACTCCATCTGAAGCAGAAACTCTGAGATTGTAAGATGACTCCAAGTCCTTTTTGCAGCGGTTGAACATGGATATTATTCCAGAAGTGCTGTTGATAGTGAAATGCCTGTTGTCATTGCCTGAGAGTATCACATATTCCAGACGGGTGGTGTCTCCGCTATCGGGGTCCAAGGCTTGAACTTTTATCACAATGTGCCCACACGTAGCCATTTCGCTTACCTTGGCTTCATACTGGAGCTGGCTGAACTCAGGAGGATTGTCATTGATGTCTGTCACATCCACAATTACCAAGGCATCGCTGCTAAGCGGAGGGATCCCATGATCTGCAGCTCTTACTTTCATGCGAAACTGTTGACTTTTCTCATAATCAAGTGCTTGAGCTGTTGTTATTTGTCCTGTGCTGGCATCAAGATTAAAGAACTTGGGAGCATCTGAACCATCATCCAAGATCTGATAGGAGACAAGTTTGTTTCTGCCTGAATCCTTATCAGAAGCAGAGAGCTGGACAACAGGGGTCTGTGCTGGCAAACTCTCTGAGACAGATGCCGTGTAGATCATCTGAGAAAATACTGGGGGGTTGTCATTAATGTCCTCCACCTCCACCTCTACTCTCGCTTCTGAAAAGGATCCTAGCGCTGTGTCTGTGGCTCTAATGGTGAATGCGTGTTTTGTCTCTAGCTCGTAGTCCAGCTGGCCTGTGACAGTAAGAACACCAGTTTTGAAGTCAGTGCTGAAGAGTTTCAGGGCGTCTTCTTCCACAATGTTGTAGATGAGGCGCAAGCCTTCAGGGCTGCGTGCCTGTATGTGGAGGACAGAGGTGTACAAGGGAATGTTTTCTGGCACCTTCACTCGGTAATACAAACTTTGGAACAGAGGGTTGGATTTGTTCCTCACGCTGATCACAACCTCCTCTTCAGCATGAAGGGGAGGCTCGCCTTTGTCCTTAGCAATGACTCGGAGGTTGTATTTATTTAAAGCTTGATAATCAAGAGGCTTCTTAAGTGAGATGTCTCCTAGGTAGGGGTCAATCCAAAAGTATTTGTAGTCCTCTGCAAATGAGTAGGTAATGGCTCCGTTATCCCCTATGTCTTTGTCTGTTGCTGACACCTGAAAAAGTACATCACCTGGCTCTGTGCCGTCCTGCACCGAGGTGTAATATGGCACATTCTCAAACTGCGGGGGATTGTCATTGACATCCTCTACATAAACCTTGACTGTAGCTTGGGACACTCTTGGTGGTTTCCTATTGTCCTTCACTTCCACAGCTACCTCGTGCATATCTTGTGTTTCACGGTCAAATTTCACACCCTTGGTCTGGAGTACTCCGGATGCCTGGATCATTTTGAATCTTTCCTTTCCATTCAAAAGCGAATAGAAAAGTGGTTCATTTAGCTGATATCCCTTGACCCCAAGAACAGTGAGAGTCTTCTCATCTGTAGAGTTCTCCATCACAGTTGCTGTATATATGTCTTGATCAAATTTTAAGCCAGTACTTTGTGCTTGAGTTAAATTTAGCTTAACCAAAGCAGTACTCTTATACAAGCCATCACCAGCTCTGACTGTGAGTTCACAATAGCTTCCCAGGCCAGTAGCATTAAGAATGGAGATGAGACCTGTGAGTGGATGAATATAGAAAGCATTATCAAGGTTCCCTTCCACGATGCTGTAGGTCACCTCTGAATCTGCATCTTTTGCCTGCACTGACAAAAGCTCCATCCCTGGGTGCACAGGTAATAAGACAGAAAGCTCATAAGTGTCTTTCGAAAAGACTGGAGGTGAATCATTCACATCTTTAACATGGATTGTGACCTTGGCTGGCTTGGATGCAAATAAGCTGGGGCTTCCACTGTCATGTGCATGCACACTGAAGTGGAAAACCGGGGTGAGCTCATAGTCTATATCTGCACGACTTGTCAGGGTCCCTGTGCTGGGATCTACTGTAAAATATTTCAGTGCTTCTGGTTCCAAAATCTCATATACCAAAAGAGCATTGGAGTCTTGATCAGCATCTGTTGCATGGGTCACCAGGGGAGCATTGCTTTCATCCAGAACCATGCTTTGTGATGGAGCATTCTCTATGATCCAGCCAACAAAGGAAGGCTTAACGAAGACGGGGACATTATCGTTCTCATCTATCACATAGATAAGTACCATTGTGTCCATAAATGCTCCAGCCATGTTGGTGCCACGGACTTTCAACTGGTAAAAAGACACCTGCTCAAAATCCAAGCTCTTCTGAGTGGAAATAAGGCCTGACTGATAGTTCATGGAGAACACTCCATCTCCATTTCCATCTTTTATTTCATAGCTGACCGGTGACAAGCTTGTGGCTGAAACCTGGATCAGAGGAGAGCCAACAGCAGTGGATTCACTGATCTCAGTGATGTATTCAGCCTCTGGAAATCTTGGAGGGGTTCGATCAGAGGGTCTTATGCGGACATGTACTGTAGCAGAATCTTTAAGCTGGGGGAACCCCTGATCTTCTGCTTTTACAATAAGAGTAAATCGCTCCTGCCTGGATGGGTCCAGTTTCTGAGCAACTGTAATAATTCCAGAATATGGGTCGATGCTGAAGAAACCTTCCGCATTACCTGCAGGAAGAGAAATGACAAGGTGAAGAATGGAGACACCCTCTTGGTCTTGGTTTTCTGAGCCTCTTTTCCATAGATGCTCCTGATTTCAGACCTAATTAACATCTGTTTCTTTTACTGAGAGACAACAATCTTCATTAATTTCTAAATAATTTTCATTCTAAGAACAATGAACTCATTGAGATACACAAGCTAACCTTTAAATAAATAAAAATGTAAATTAGAGATAAATACCCTTCTAATTTAAGTCTATTTAGTGGTGGCAGAGCATATGCTTGAAGCTTTTGCCTCGTGTGCAGAACATGGTAGCACAGGCTGTACTAGTTGCTTCAAGCCCTGTCATGCTTATAATTACCAATACTTCAGGAGCAATTAAATTCCTCAGTCCTTGATCTAAATTGCAGTGAGAAAGATGGAGCAAAGGATGGCTTGTCTCCTTCAAAGAATTTACCTGCTAAACAGGCAGTGCGGTACAGCTATACATATTTAAGTTTTAACCTCTGGTGTGAATAACAAAATACTTGCTCACTCAGCTTGTATGACCCAAAAAGATCATCAACTAATACTGAGAGGGTGCTCAAGGATATATATCTTGGTAGATCTGGTGGAAGTGATGATGACTACTATGGAAATAGGAGTACTTTTGCCTAAAAACTGGACAAGGATCTCTTCCTCAGTCCCCATGGATGGAAAGAGCAGCTTTTAAGTTGTTCTAACTCATCCAGTTACATTTTTTCTTAAGATGAGTGACTCAACACTGAACTGTCATCCTAAGGTAGGATGCTTTTTCCATAATATGAAGATTTCCATAATATAGAAATTACCTGTTTGCTCTAGATTTTGTCTGAATAGGAAAAAAACCCCACGTTTTAGCAATGTGCAGCCATTTCATGTTCTGTGCAACAGCTAGAGAAATCAGGTCAACTGGCCACTAGCTAAAGCATGGAAATGCAGGCATGTTCAGAGCTTAAACTGTCTTGTTGCATGGTTCTCACCTGCCTGAAGGGTGTAGTGGATTTCAGCGTTGGCTCCTTGGTCCTGATCAAGGGCTCTGACTTGTGTAACCTCTGTGCCAACCACTGCTGAGTCCAGCACTTCTGCTTCATAATGGATGCTGCTGAATTGCGGAGGGTGCAGGTTGCAGTTCTCTACATGGATGATGACCCGAACAAAGTTCCTCTTGATGGGCACCTCCTGGTCTCGTACCTGAAGGACAGAGGAAGAGCAGATATGGTCACATGAGGGAACAGGCAGCCTTTCCTCCACCAGGCTTCCAAGTAGCTCATCAGGACTCTAAAGAAGTTGGCGTACTTCAGTGTTACCAACCCCTTGGGTGGGAATGGGCCTGTAAGTTTCAGCACCAAAGCTCAGCCTTGGACTTGAATCAAAACATTAACAATCATCCACTGAGCTTTCCTGTGCAAGAGTCCAGGGGCCACCCAATGAAATTAGCAGGTGATGGGCTCAGCATGCGGTTAGAGAAAAGCAGGGTGTTACCTAGATTTATTCAGCATGGTTATATAGTAAAGGTTAGCACCCCGCTTTCCTTTTCCCTGTTGTTCTAGACAAATTCTCGCTTGAATACTAGAACCAGTTTGAATTTCTCCAGCGACCCGTATATCCCAGAGAAGCTAATGGACTAAGCAGGGTTTGGCTAGGACTCACCATCACTGTTAGGGTGTGCTGTGGCATGGGCTGTGAACTGAAGCCTTCTGCGGTTGTGAGGACCCCGCTGCTTGGGTCCAACTGGAAGAGTCTTGTGCTTTTGGGGTCCACACTGCCATGGATGGTGTAGATGAGTCCCTTGCCTTTGTCCTTGTCTGTTGCACTGACTTGAAAGATTTCCCTCCCTGAGGGGGTATCTTCAGGAATCCTCACCTCGTAATGGCTCTCCAGGAACTGTGGACGGTGTTGGTTGATGTCAATGACATGGATAAATGCCTGTGGGGGAGAGAGCTCAGTGAGGGCAGTAGAGATGTGGGAATAGCCTGACTTACGCAGCTATGCAAAATCTCAGCTACCAACCCCTCTTGAGTGTAGCCATCCTTTGAGCCCTGTAATTGTCACAGCCCTCCAACTCTTGGGGCTTTGTCACCCATGGTGACCGAGATAACTTTTGTCCTTCACCTCAAGGAACTCCTGCTGTGCCTTCCCTTAGTGATTTTCAGTTTGCTTCCTCTCATTTTTTAAAATCTCTCCAATATGGCAAGCCACTCAGACTGAATGTGCCTGCACTTGGCACATGGGGAAACTGTCACAGCCTGCAGTGAAAAGCAGCAGTCGCTCAGCCATGGTGCCAGCTTTGCTGGCATTGATTACACACCAAGAAGCTGACAGAGGGGGGATGTTAGGTAAAGGAAAGGAGGGGCTGGCCTAGCTCCAAAGCTGCACGTATGTGAGGAAGGTTATGCAGAAGCAATGTTTGTGGTCTACACTTTTTTGCCAAATCTTCCTCTCTGCATTTAAGAGCAAACCCCTGTGAATGGCCTGCCTGAATCCTGCCTGCCAAGTCAGCAAGTTTCTTCTGTTTGGTCTCCTACCCTGACTGTCTGGACCCCCTTACTGAAGCATTGACTGCACCTTAGGAAGTCCCAACCAAGTGTAATAATTTGCTTCCTTTAGCAAACCTGAACATGTCATGGGTGTTTCGCACAAGCAGGTTTTTTGACATCTGCTAGCAGCCTTGAGTGCCAAAACAAAGTAGGGATGAGATGCAAGGTGGCAGGGAATGCACACCAGGCAAGGTGGGGCTTTGTATGTTTATTTGGAACAATACTTGAAGATAGTTGAGACAGATAGCCCATCCTTTAGCATTGTGTTTGACAGGAATGGTAGTGTTCCTCACTCATCATCCCCTCCCCCGCAAACCGCCGCAGTGAATTTCCCATGATAAGCATCACTGACGGGTGACTCATGTTCTAGGTCTTCCTGTGCATCGAGGGCTGGATTTTTGGATGCTTCTTATATGTGGAGAAAATGGTTGGTGAAAGATCAAGCCCTAAATACCCCTCCTGAGGGTAGCTAAAGATGGGCAAATCTCAGCAGTCATTTTAACGGGGATGTGGGGACATGGTTGAGAGCAGTGTGCCTCCTCTCACCAGTGGTTGCTTTCTATGTGACAACTCAGAGGACACAGGATCTCTGCAGTTGCCCCACTCAGCTCCCTGTACCTAGCGCTGATGTGCTATCAACACTCCACGCACTTGGAGTAGCAGAGGGCAGGGCCTGACCTCACCTCCTGCAGATGCATTTGTCCTGGCTTTACATAGACCAGCAAGTCCCAGGAGCACCCCTTGACATGGTATCATGGACCTAAGCCTGATCTAACTGCGTATGCTTTTCCCTTACTCGTTAGCGTGTTGTCCCAGCCTTGTCGTAGTCCAGCCTGAGCAGCTGAGAGGAAGTTGAGGTCTGGGAGTCTGAAGTGCCATCCCAGCTTGGGCTGGTGGTGTAGATGTGTCCTCATGCGCTGGCTGTGATCAGCAGTAAAGGCTCAGGCTTTCCTAGACCATTTGTGTTTTCAACAACAACAAAATCTTAGCTCGGTTCTTAGGAAAGTCTTTGATCACTGCACTGAGTAAGATCACAGTGTAAGGAGATTCTTCTGCCTGGCACCTGATTCAGAGCTCAGTGGAGTCAGAAGAAAGATTCCCTTTGGCATATACTTGCTCTAGATGGGGTCTATACTAAAGCAAAAAACATTACCTGTGTTTTGATGGTGGTGGACCCATCAGTGACTTCTACTGTCAGGTTATAGCTTGACTTCTTCCTTGCATCCAGGGCTCTTGCAATGACCATGCTGCCTGTGCTCTTTTCAATGTCAAAATCCATGTCATCATCACCACCTGGCATAAGGGAGAGATGAGAAAAGGAAATGGGTGAGGCGGCACTTAGAGCTGGATTTCTGTCTAAAGCAAGAGCTTCAGGTGCTGGCAGACTCTGCAAGGGAAGGGATTCCAGGAGCTGTCTGGAGATCCAAAGGATGAGGATGTCCCCTCCAGACACCATACACAACCCACACAAGGAGCTCATATCCAGCCACAGATATGTGGCATGCCCAGCAGTATACCTTGAAAGGGGATGTGTAGGCATTCACTCTAGCTGTACCTCTCTGGCCACAGTTAGTTTGGGGACAGTGCCATAGGTGAAGTTTCCCCCAAATCTGGAAACTCAATACAAAATGTTATAGATGGACACAGGAGACAAGGAAGACATGGAGAAGCTGGACAAAAAGATAGTCACAGATGGTGACAAAGGAGTGTGAGAGGGAAGGTGAAGGGAATTGGAGAGAATGAGGGGGAGGACAGAAGGGGAAAGGGTGCACATATGCATATGATGTCCTGGCTAGATTGGCAACAGTCACATTTGAGCATTGATTTATTTGCACAAGGCTTCCAGCTATGCAGCATCTCAGGCTTAACATGGATCAGGGACCTGCAGGGCTGAACAACACTCTTGCTGGCTTCCAATTCAAGGTCACACTGTGGGCATATCAACAATGGTCTTCATTGCCATGGCTAGAAGCCTGTGAGAGACCTGAAGAAGCCCAATACTTGAACAGTTGGGGAGGCAGACGGTGCTTCCAGGGTGAGCAGAGCCTGTTGCCTTCGCCGCAGATGGCTGTGCGGTTCAGGGACTGCAGGCCTGAGCCTCTCGGCAGCAGGAGGCTGTCCCTCACGCTATCGCTGTTCAGACCTGGCATGGCAGCTCCCTTTCTCATGCCTGGCTTGGTGGTGGCCTGTTAGCTCTCTATTGCATGTGAAACACTGCTATGCTGTTCTGAGGTATGGAGAGGGAGAAACAGTTTTCTGTGAGCAGTTTTCTGTGATTTACCCGAGGTTTCAATTTCTCCCTTCCTGACTGCTGGATGCTCTGGGTTTTGCTTTATTCTCTTACCAGCTGGGAAAATCTTGGCTAGTTGTTAAATTACACATCTTCCCTTACAGTGGTTGCCAGGCATCTGGACCACCATTTTCCCACTGGGAAGGAGACAGAAAGAAGCAGAGACAAAGGAAAAGAGAGGCCCATAGATGCCTTTCCCTGAGAAAAGAGAAAAGGGCTCCCTTTGTACGATGCCAAAGGGAAAGGGGAAGCCCAGGAAAGGAAAGATGCTTTGTCAGCATCTTTGTTTTTGCAGACACCATCAATCCCAGTGATGTCCCACTGTGGACTGAGAAAGGCGAGTTTCTGAATGAGGTGCTGAAGGCTCCTGGATCTCTGCATCACCTGCTTGGTTGCCAGCTACAGTGATGCTTTTCTTCCCTAGAAGGGAAAATGAAATCCTGTCCTCTTCCACCAGTATAGTGCACTAGCCACTGGTGAAGATGAGGCCAAGCATCCAGGCAAGCACTCAGCAGGGAAATTATGAGATAACATTCAGAGGAATATACCGTTATTTCTGCAAACCCAAGTAGACACTGCTTGTGCCAGATAAGCCTTGCACTGATATTGTCTGCTTCTTGTAGCACTGTTTCACTTGTAGCTTAATTGTATTTATACACCATTATCCCTGCCCTAACACAGTAATGGGGAAAACTACTCACTCGCCCAATTAAGGCTTTGTCTGATAAGGGAAAACCCTGCAGGCAGTGTCAGGGGAAAGCTGTGCAAGACAGACTTGGGGCACCACTTCAAAACACCAAATTACACGAGCACAATTGGCTCTTGTTTGTAGGACCAGTTCTACACATGCACTGCCTGACGAACCTCTGGGGATGACAGCCCACGACCCCTCTGCCCTGGCATCGTGTGACTTAGAGGAGGCCCTAGAAGTTCTTCATGTTTCATGTCTAAGTCATCCCTGGGATGCTGTGAGGTGGAAGGGAGAGCCCACACCAGCTCTTTGGGGAACCCTTCCCTCTCGCTCCCTGTTGAGACTGTGGGCTCAGCAGGGACGGAGAGATGGGGGGTGTCAGCAAGACCCAGCCAGACACATGGATCCTCACAGGCTGTTTTACCACAACTGACAGTGTCACTCAGTCCTCAGGAGGAGCTGGGACTGGCATGCCTTGCCTTTCACGCGACATCAGAGAACACCTCCAGCGCTGACAAGTCCCAGAATGTCATTAAGAAGTGTGTTAGATAATTGCACTTGGCACCAAAGCCCTTGGACAGGCAGCTTTGTCTATGGCTGTTTAAGCCTTTTGGTGTCTGTGAGAAATCTTTCCCCATAGCTCACTTACACCCAAAGCAAACAACTTCAATAGCTCAGGCATGCAAGTGCTGAGAGCCAAGGGAGCTGGGGCAAACGCTCCCAGACACTGCGGCCCAGGTTTAATTTCTGTGTCTTACCTGTGATATTAAACCACACTTGGCTGGGGCCCATTTCAATGCTGATCACTCCCACCATGTGGTTTACAGGATCTGTTTCCATCACGGCAAAGTTAAAATGGGGTTCATCGAAAGCTAGTGGCTCCGAGGAAGGGCTGGGCCTAGTGACCCAGCTGATGTGAAGCCGCACGTGGGAGGAAAGTGGTGGGCTGCCACCGTCTGTTGCCTTGACCTGCCATGAAATGCACACGTAGTCAGAGAGAAAGCTGGTTTAGTGGATGGGAGATCCATGGGAAGCTCCTTCTCTGACCCACCAGGAGTTTCAAGTCCCAGTGTGCCCAAAACCCCACAAAACAAATCTTGACCCAGTGGCTTATGTTCTGGCTGCTTCCAAGGTAGAGCCATGCAACTCAAATTCCTCTTGACCATCAAGCAGATCTGCCAGGCTTAATCCACAGCAGAGGCCTGGATCACAAGCTTCATTGCAAGGATCCACAGAGTGTGGGAGAGCTTTAAACCTATATCCAAGCCCCATAGTCTGATCAGACCTCCAAATGAAGAAACCACTGAAATCCAAAGACTGTTCCGGTTCAGGTCCATATCCATATGGGATTATGAAATCACTGTGCTCATCTCTGAGAGTGGGTCAGACAGTTAATTTTTAATTTATCCTCAATTTTTAGTAGTTTTTTACTGTCTGTATTTCCCATCATTCCCTCCCAGTTTCTCTCCCTGTAACCCAAGTCTGTCTCCTTCAAGCTCTCCTCCCACTGCTGCATTTTCTCCATCTTTTCCCTGCTTTTATCTTTTCTATTTCTGCAGGCTTTTCTCTCTTTCCC
>NW_010181922.1:56578-106865 GCF_000695765.1 Mesitornis unicolor
TCCCATTGACTCTGTTTCCCTCTCCTCTCACCGTAAGTATGTTGTATTCGGAGGCAGGAAAAGCTTTCCTTGAGAACACCATGCCAGTTGTGGGGTTGATGGTGAATATCCCATCCTCCTCCTCCTCGATGGTGTAGGTGATCTGGCTGTTCTGGCCCTGGTCACGGTCCGAAGCAATCAACCTGTAGACTGGCAGTGGTGTCTCTGAGGCTTCTCTCTCAGGGAGCTGCACAACGAAGAGTTTGTGGGGGAAACTGGGAGGGCTGTCATTGGCATCCAGGACTTGTATCACAACTCTGCTGGTGGACTTCAGAGCTGGCTCTCCATTGTCAGAAACAGCCACCTGCCATCAAGCAAAGGGAGTAGGAGACAGAGCTGCTTGACATGACCCAGGACATGAGGAGCCAGCCTTCATCCTGATGGGCAATGACTAAGCTGGATTTTTCATGTGGATCTGCATTTGCAACTGCACATCTTCAGAGACATTTCTCCTTTCTGCAGGGTAAAAACTGCTGGCTGTAGCTAGCTCTGTGCAAAGCTTGTGCATGCACAGGGAGATGCACCTGCGAGACTCCTGCTTGCAGTAGCTCAGGGCAGTGGGTCAGATCCCATGGCTAGGGCAGACTTTTGGTTATTAGTGGTCACACAACTGAAAACACTTGTATTGCAATGGCTTGGCAAGTTCACACCCATCCTCACTTTGTTGTGCCTGTGCATGCTCCCAGCACGTTGCATTGCAGAGTAATGTATTATCCTCAAACACCCTGATAGACTGCAACACCTTAAGATCCCTCTCATGTAAACATGCATTGCTCGGAGCAGCTAGGGATGGGGCAGGTAACACAGTGCTACTCAGCAATGTTTGACACAGTGAGGTAAAGGAGGGTGGATTTCTCTGGCTTGCCCTTTCCCCCATAACTTGTTATTTATTCTGCTAGAGGACAATTCCAGTCCTTTTCCTGCATTCCCACAGCTTCCAGAACAAGCCTCTTGCTCCAGTCTTCAGTAGGGAAATAATAAACCCCGCAGTACTGCTGCAGCTGTCTCTTAAGGCAACACACACCATTTAATTAAGTTTCCCAGCAGCTGGGAGCTGATGGGATGAGATTCTTTCTCTACGCTCCAACTTGCAAGGAGAGGTCTTTGAGGACTTAACACACTTGTAGGTAAATAAAGCTAATTACAATCATCATTACCCACCTCTAGGATATGTTCAGCCTTGTATTCTCGATCCAGCTGCTGTGAAGTTGTAGAAATCAGACCTGCCAAGAAAGAAACTCTCTGAGCTCCAAGACTCAGCATCCAAGGAAAGCCAGGGCTGGTCAAATCCCTGCGTGCCCCACATCAGCCTGCCTGCCCATCCTGTTTGAGATTTGCTCTGTGATCAGAGGAGAAAGGTAGATATCCCCAGAGAGCAAGCAGTCCCAGTGTGGAGGCACTGCTCTGGCTCCTCTGATTACAGAGTCAGGGAGGAGTGGGGACACCTACCAGATGTCTACATCCTTTGGTAGTTGTCAAGGTATTTGGTGAGAAAGGTTTCAGGACCATGAAAACTTTTCGTATGCCTCTAAGTAAGAAACATTTTGCATGTGCTGGCACAGTTTTGGCCTCTTAACATGTCTCAACTCCTATTTTCCCTGTGCTGAACCTTGCTCTTTGTAGTTCACGGTGTTTTGACAAAAGTTCATCTTCTGTTTCGGGAAATACCTTCTATTCTACTGCTAGAACAAATTCATTCAGGCTAAAAATAAGGTGCACAGTCGATAATAGTGTTGGTATATTATTTAAGCCTTTCTGAGAGACAGGATGAATCCTCTAATGATTGCAAATTTCGAGGAATTTCTAAAAAACACACACTAGTTTAACCACAGGGATGCAGGAGGGAGGAATTGTGGCTATAATAAACTAGAGTTTAAACAAAATAATCATAATTGCCTCTTTTTGGCCTGTCAGTACCTAAGCTGAGTAGATGTAAGTGTGGAAAGGATGGAGTTGATGTTAGTGTTTCCATGTCTGGTTTGATAATAGTCCTTATCAAGTGCCTTGACTCTTCACCTTTGAGGAAAAGCAGCACTAGACTATTTTCACAATTGCTTTACAAATGATGGAAATGGTATATGATATAATGCATGATTTTCTGACAGTCACCAAGTCTGACAGCTGTGAGTGTTTCTGTCCATTCCCCACGTCTCCTGCTCACATCAGTGGCTGTTATCATGGTGTTTATTCCTTGTGAAGGGAAGTCCTGCTTCCTCACACAAATGAAAGGCAGGGTGAATTTTCCTGATGGCTGCAAGCAGTGATCGTGCTACTCAGGGAAATGCTTTGCATGGTAGGCAGTGTGCATTTGCAGTGGTGTGAGCATGTGCACTAATCCGTCAGTCATCGAAAGACTTGTCAATCAGAGTTGCGTGAACCCATCTCAACTCTCATTTGTCCAAAATGTCATTGGTCCAAAGCCAAAAAGTTTTAATTAACAGTATTGTTTTCAGTTGTATAATCCTTCTGTGGTGTATTGCTGTCTAAGCATAATAGGCAGGAGTCTATTTCAAATGGCTGCAGGAAACACCAGGCAGCTGAAGGAGGGAGCAAGGAGCAGCTGCTTGGAACAAGACTATCATTAACCGTTTCCACTTGTTCTCTGGGATTATTCATATTTGGCACCAGCCACTGCACTAAACATTTATTTGATGCCTTTACAATCACAAATCAACACTCCTTAATGTGTTATGGCAAGGTGATTTGAAAAACTCTGCGTGTATGTCCTGGATTCTCTTTCTTCTCCCTAATTTTCCTTTTGACATTTTGGCAGGTGAAGAGGACTCAGCAGTGGCCTGAGAGTACGCTGGCTGAGGAGTGTTTGAACCTCTCCAAGGCTTGTGGGAGGCTGTGGGGCTCCATAGCAGCAAAACTCTGTATAGGCATAGAAGGAATTGCAGCAGTGGTTCACTGAGTTCTCTGATGCTCTTGTCCACATTGCCAATAGTTTGGCTAGGACAGGAGAGCAAAGTCTAAAATTTCAGCTACCTCTGGAGATGGCTCATAATTTTGGCCTAACAAGCCCATAGGACACATAGCTAGATCTCGACAATGGAGCAACTTGTGTGCGCACTGGAGATATTTCTAGTCTATCGGATTGCAAAATCCAGTTGCAACAGACCAATACCTTGTTTGCACTTGGTTGCTGCATGCCAGCTGATGGAAAGTAATTCAAACCACTCTGAAGTGATTATTTGGATTTGCCTGGCCACACCCTGAAATTCTTTCATGACCTAATGATAAAAATGAAAGAAAACAGGATCATAGCTGAGCTTTCTAGAGCTGGAAGAGAAGGACTGTAGTGAAGGCAGATAAACTGTAACTTGATGACTGTACTACTGAAGATGCTCAAATCTCCTGGAAAGTAAGAGCTGATTCTGCTCTCTAACACAGACCTGTACCATTGCCCAGCTGGGAGCCTTAGCAGATGGCATTTTTGGGTTGAGTCTCATATCTGCTGAGCCACAAGTCAAAAGGTTGGTTTCTCCACCTGGCCCCAGGCAAACTCCCTCTGCCCCTCACCCTGTGCCCAGTCACAGCTCCCAGTTCCCCTCTCCAGTGCCAGTTACCACTCTGCCTAGAGACCAGCAAGCTCTTGTGGTTAACGGTTAATCACTAATTCCCACACGGAGCCATGGAGCTGTGCAGCTGCCAAGATGCACAAACTGCCAGCAGTGTTCACATGGCAGCTGAGCACCCAAAGACAGGGAGGTGGGGATCAGACGTGGTGCTCAAGAGAAGCCAGCTGGAATTAATGCATATTTTTATGTGTTGCTACTTGGTTATACTCCCTGTGAAGCCAGAGGGCTAGAATGGAAGTGGAAACTGCTATTAAAGGGGAACTACTGTCAGCTTTCATGGCCTGGGGAAACAGTTTCTCGGTTCTTTCTGCTGCCCCCTACAAGAACCTGGGACATGCATGTTTAGTTTTTAGTGAGAGTGTTTTGTGTGTGCATGTGCATGTGTGCGAGTTTACCAGCACAGTCCCTGTCCCTCTGGAAAACACCAGCCAGCCCGTCCCATGGGACTTGCGATCGAGTGGGTGTCTTTCATTTGTGTTCTTGTATGTGGCCACGAAGGTTTCTGCTGATTACAGAGACTGAACAAAGCTGTCAAAGGTCCTAATTGCACTTGGCCAATTAGCCAAGCTCTGCATTCTCCTGAAGGTCCAGAAATGACCACTTCTGTTGCTTGCACACAGACAGGCACAATCTCTGCTCTTGCAGCCCATCTACACATAGCACTGGGAAAGAATTGACTGTAATTCTGCTTGCTGCCTGGAAGGGGGAGAGAGAAAAGCTGGTCGTGTTGGAACAGGAGCAGCAGAATTAACAGTGCATTGTTGTCAGGGAACAAAAAATAATAATAACTTCTGCTGGCAAGGGCAGGGTTGGGGTGGAGGTTGCTGGCCCCCTGCCCTTGCTGCAGGGAAGACAATCTAAGATAGTTAAAATAGCCAGAATCAGGTTTGCAGGCAGTGGGGCTTTCAAAAGAACCTGAGAAGGAAAGATGTTGTTCTCCTGAAATCCTCTTTCTGTTGTCTCGCTTTTACTTCCTTTTCACTTTTCTGTCTTCTCCTCCTCCTACTACCTCCCCTCTTGTTCTGACCCTGCTTTGCATTACTCCATGCTCAGCTGGAGCCTGCTGTACGTTGGCTCAGGGAGCAGCAGTGCCACTATCGCTCATATTTAAAGAGCAGGCTGTGTCTGGATGTCCTTTCATGCAAAGAAATGCTGGGAATCACAGACATCCTGGGGAAGCCGATGGACACTGACACAGCCGGAGAAGCACCAGAAGAACAAGCATTAGATAAGAACTGGAGATCCTAGGTAAAAGGATTCTCCAAATCAGCCTTTCAGTGGGATGAACAGCTTTGTCCTGGCTCTACCTGCCACAGCCTCCCAGTTCTTCCCAGTCTTATCTGGACTGGAACCCTCTTCACACCAGGGACTGCAAATCCTGCACAAAATGAGCTGAAAATCTTTCCAGCAAAAGAATACCCCAAATCCTACTATCTACCCATTTCTCCCTGTATCTATCTACCTATCTCTCTGTCTCCCACAAACACAGCTCTGCACCAGCTGCCAGGCTGGGCTGGAGAGATTCCATTGCCCATGGCAGAAAGCTTTCATCTTACTGCGCAGTTTTATTCCCTCTTCTCATTAGCCTTTCATTTATTTTCCCTCTTTTTTCTCCACCCTCTTTAAGGAACTGAGAGCTGGAAGAGCTTAGAGTCCTTCTGTAGTTGTTCAGGGATGCTGGAGGAGCCAATCTCTACCAAGGGACAATTGTCATGGCCATTCCTGTCTTCTTGCAGGGCCTCAGGAGAAGCCCAGGGGTCTTGCTGGGTATGTCTCCGCTGACCTACCCACCCCTCTGATGGGTTCAAATGTACAACAAGGTGGTTCCAGGACCAGAAGTGGGTTACTTGCAATAGTGAGGCACTGTGCCCCGAATAATTATCCAGGGCTATTCTGCAGGGTTATTCTGGATGTAGAGCTGTCTGTTGTAACAGTAAATCAGGACCTTAATTGCTATTAGTGCACAGGATGAGAACAAGCGTCCTCCTCTTCTTCTCCTGCCAAGAGTCTTCTACGAGGAGTGCCCTGCCTAGGAGAGACCCAGACTGAGCTCTGGCCTTCTCATGCTCTGGCTTATTTCAGTACCTATGTGAGTTATTTATTCTCTGATGACAGTGTGGGATAGAACAGAAGAGGTCTCGATCACAGACTTCTCTGCATGTAGGAACCTCCCTTCTCATCTGAGTGCTGGAGGAACTCCTGACACATGAGGATTACCCTGTCCTTTGCTCAAATCTCATGACTAAGAGCAGCAGCCTCTGTGATTTCCTCTTGAAACATCAATGCTTATCATTGAATATTGTGTCAGAAATTCAGCTTCATCACAGATAAACAGCTCTGCCTACACAAACTCTTTTATTGTCATAGGATTTGGGATTGACCACAGAAGGAGTATTGACAATCTGCATTATACAGATTTCTGTTATTTCAAGAACTGAAATATTTCTAAGTCTTTTTATGATCACTTCGTCTAGGTAGTGAAAGAAGAGATGCACTTACTACATTTGAAAAACAAAGGACATGTCCTAACTAAAAATCCAGAATGAGCCTCAGTGGTCTAGTAGCACTATAGTGCTCAGATGCTTGCGGTGCTTTCTCTTTTCTCCTGTTCAAATGTAAGTAATTTGATTTGTACTGCACTGGAATAATCCTTTTTCTGAATACAACCCTGCACTGATCTGAATGACCAGGAACTGAAAGACCAGCAGTTCATCTTCCAATGCTGCACTACCTGGCTGAGTTAAAAGATTATATTTTTATTCTACTTAATGGAGAAACTGTCATGCCCTCATCTGCAGAATGAAAATAACACAGGGTTTCCAATAAACTGCCCACAGTTCTAAATTTAGACAAGCTGTGATATTTCTTCTGGCAATAGTAGCAGATGACTTCTCTTTAGATACTGTAAGCATGAGGATATAAAATGCTCAGTTTATGCCAATGTTTGCAGGCAATTATTTGTTCTTTTGTGTGACATGCAAGTAAAACAATGGATAACTGAATCCTCATCAGGCTTGGAAGCAGGTCCTTAAACAACCTCCAAGCTCAGGGTTTAAAGAGGAGACCTCCAGCAACTGTCCAAGAGATAAGATCAGCTCATGAGCTTCTTATAGGACTGACAAACTTATCACTCTTCACATGTAAATTACCTGACTGCGGAGAGAGATGGATAGGAGATGACTCATAGCAGAGAGAGCTTTTTTGTCTAAGATGGGAATTAAAGGTTTGGTTTAGAGGTGAGGTGTCTCATTAGCAAATGTTCATATTTTGTTGGTGTTGCTTGTTTTACCATAAAATGCAGCAGGCTTGGAGCATGGCTTTGTAGGGCTTCACTCACAGGAGGGTAAAAGCTTTCCCTGCAGCACAGAGAACACTGAATTTCCTCCAGGGTGCATATGTGCAAACTGGAGCTCAGCAGATGAGGAGAGCTAGCCTGGTCTCTGTCTAGCAGACAGAAAGATTTCAGTGTTTCAAAATAACAATTTCTTTCTAAACACCCCCTCCTAGCCAGCTCTAGAGGACTGCCAGAGAGCCATTACACCACATGTAACACCTAACTGAAAGCTGCACTCATCTTTTTCAGTACATTAAGCTCTTTTCTGATCTGAGAGCAGTCTTCTGTCCCACTGCAGGAGGTGAACTGCTTTTATCATCCGCAGGAGATCAAAGTCATACAATTAATCCTCTCCCATACTCAGGCTCTGTGCCCTCCCTTCCCTCCTCTCCCAGGAGCTGATGGAGTGAAGGGCTCAGCACAGCTTTCCTTGCCAGACTGGCCCAATGTCAGCTCTGCTGGGATGGTTTGAGGAAGCTGTTTACACAAAACAGCAGCGGGTTTTTGATGGCTCTGAAAGATCTGGTAATTAATCCTCAGATGAAAGATACAGCCTAGGAAGATGGCAGAAGAGGCTTACTGCATTTGCTACATTAACAGCGCGAGAGAATGGGTGGAGGCCTTAAATGCAGTGGGGTTCATTTTTATAAGGCCTGCCTTGGTCTGTCCCAGGAGCACACACCTCCAGAGGGTGTTTCCTGGCTCAGGCAGTGCAATAGGGCAGTTGTTTATAAGGGGAAAGATTAAAAGCAACTGCTTGGTTCTGTCTAGGGCTTTGAAAGTAGCACATTCGTGTCATTGTAAGAGCCATCTGGAACTAAATAGCAGCCCACAGTTTGAGGGTTTCAAAACTTAGCCTCCCCGCACAGTGCATTTGGAGATTGGCACTTCTGCTGCAGAAGGAAGGTGTGACAAAGAAAGCTGCGTGGGCTGTTTGTATTGAATATGCAACATCCTCTGGGCACTTGGAAGCCTCAAAAACAGATGCTGAATTGGGTCAGTCTTACCTGTGCTGAGGTTAATGGTGAAGAGTCCTTGAGGATTTCCAGTTAGGATGTGAAAAGTCAGTTTTCCCTCTGAGCTAGAGTCTGGATCTAAAGCATCAAGCTGAAGGACAGATGTGTTTGGTGGGGAATTCTCCATCACAGAGGCATAGAAGACAGGTCTGGACATCTGAGGTGGGTTGTCATTGGTATCAGTGACTTCAATATAAATTTCAGTTACAGAAGAGAGAGGAATTGTTCCCATATCAAGAGCTAGCACTGTCAGCCAGTAGTGAGAAGTTCCCTCTCGGTCGAGTGGTCCTATGGTCCGGATGGTGCCTAGAAGAATGACAGAAAGTGCTTGTGAGGGATTTAAGGAACTCAGACCACTTTGTCCTCAATGCCAGACCAGTCTGTGTCTCTCCTGGTCTTTGCTGAGGATATAAACTGTGGCACCAACCTTGTATGGCTGTGAGATTGTGTGTAAGGTGAAAGGCTTGCTTGTGCTGAGGGTAATTTGGTACCCAAGTGAAAGGGAAGACCTTGGTATTTTAGGGGAGGGAAGACATTGAATTTCCATTATTTTAAGGAGACAAATCCTATTTGCTTCTCCCCAGATACAGGGATGCACATTGTACATCCCTGCACAAGCATGAAAGATTTAAATGCACATAACTGTGTATTGGGTTTTCTGTGAGGGATTTTTGGTTGTGTCTTTGGTAACGGGGGAAGGGCTATGGAGTTGGCCCTTTAAGAAGGCCTTTCAGGCCTACCTGAAAGGCTCCCCCTTTGCCTTTGTCAGACCCCCCTCTGACCAGGGCCAAGCCAATCAGGTCCCCTGCGAATTCATGGATTTAAGGGGGGTGCAGGGCATGCCTCTCTCTCTCTCTGGCACTGGCCCTGACCAGCGCGGCCCCAGGTGTGAATGGCACAGCACCGGCCTTGCCCGGCTGGGCTTGGCTGGCCCTGACCACAACTTAAGCTTAAGCCCCGCTGCAGCTTTCATCCCGAAAAAAAAGAAAAAGAGAGAGAGATAGAGCCGGGTTCTCCATAACCATCAGAAGAGACCTGCATCGGAGAAAGGAGTGGGGCCCGAGGAGAACAACTCTGAAGAACACCAAGGTTGGTTTGAAGGAAAGAAAAGAGAGGGAGGAGGAGAAGGACGCAGAACACAGGTTTCCCCTTTGCAACCCGTGGCGAGAGCCGGGTTGACTGGTCGTGTGTGAGGGAACTGTGACCATGGGCAGACCCAGATTGGAGTTTTGTGGACTTGGGCTGAAGCAGTTTAGTGTGTGAGGGAAACTGCAGCTGTGGGCAGATCCATATTGGACTTTTGAGGACTTTTTCCCCTATGGAAGGGGGGCCACGTGGAAGAGAGAGAGACACCAGGCTGAGTTTTTTCTCCTACTCCTGGGAAGCACGTGGTGGGAAGGCCGACTGCAAACCCCCACTCCCATCCCCCTGCACCTCAAGGCAAAGGGGGAGGGGGAAGGTGAAGGAACCAGGAACAAAAGCTGAGCCCGGGAAGAAGGGAGGGGTGGGGGGAAGATTTTAAGATCTGGTTGTAAGTCCCATTGTTCTACTCTGATGTTGGTAACAAATTGAAATTGTTTTGGTTTTTATTCCTTATGATGAGTCTGTCTTTTGCCTGTGACCTGTTTAAGTGGTGAGAAGCCCTCCCAGTCCTTATTTTGACTAGTCCTTTTTGGGGCATCGTGGTGCTCAGTTATGCACTGGGCCTAAACCAAAACACTTTGTAAATAGAACACAGAAATGTCCTATTAGATCAAAAAGTCAGGTCAAACACAGCATGCAGTTTAAGTCTTTAAAGTACACCATCAAACTAAGCTGTCATTACCTGTGTCCTTTTCAATGCGGAAGACAGACAGGCCAGTGCTCTCTCGTAGGAAATATTGAACCTCTCCATCTTTCCCCTTATCAATATCTTTTGCTGTGACCATCATCACTGATGTTTCCTCAGGGCTGTTCTCCTGCACCCAGCCTTTGAAGACAAAGGAGGCAAAGCGTGGTGGGTGCAAGTTCTCGTTGACATCAAGGATGTTCACTTCCAGGTGGCAGAGGGAAGAGCGAGAGAAGGGCTTCCCACCGTCACTGACCTGCACGGTTAGATTGTAAGAGTCCTTCTTCTCATAGTCCAGCTCCTTCTCCAACCGCAGTGCCCCAGTTAGCTTATCCACATGAAACATCATCTCCTCATCATTAATGAGGCTGTACCTTACCTCACCCCCAGAGCCAGCGTCTGGGTCAAAAGCCTCCAGAAAGAGGAGAATGGTTCCCACAGGTAGATCCTCTGGGACCTTCACACTGTTGAGGGCTGGGAGGCATTGCGGGGTGTTGTCATTTACATCCTCCAGAGTCACAGTGAGATCTGTAACGGAGAACAGCTCATAGCCGGTTTTGGGCTGGTCCCTAGCTTCTATTTTCAGCACATAGCAAGGCCACAATTCTCTATCCAGGGCACCCGTAACTGTCACTTCTCCAGTGACACTGTTAATGGCAAACTTGTCAGTGGGGGTTAGGAGAGAATATTTTACTCTCCCATTGTCATCTGTATCAGCATCTTCTGCTTTCAGTTGAGCTATTGTTGTCCCTGTTGCTACATGTTCTGGTATCGCCACCCAATAGGCACCTTGTGGGAATTTAGGAGTGTTATCATTGGTATCCAACACATTCACAGCCAAGAGTTTCCAAGATGATTTTTGTGGTGTGCCAAGGTCATACACAGTAATGTTAAGAATGTAGAAGCTGGTTCGTTCATGATCTAGAGGAGAAAGGATTTGAAGGAGACCCAGTTCCAGGTCAATAGTAAAGCAACTGTCATCATTTCCATCTGAGATCACATAGACCAATTTTCCATTAAAGCCAGTATCAGGATCAGTAGCTGAAAGGTCAGCAATAGTTGAGTTAATGGGAACAGTCTCTATGATATCAATAGATCGTGGAAAGGTGTCATCAAACTTTGGAGCATTATGGTTTATAAGGTGCAAGTTCAGAGATGTTTCATCATCCTGTCCGTGGCCTTGAGACTGAGACTCAATGGAGTGTATTATAGTTTCTGTCAGCTGTTTTAGGACTCCTGTTTCCTCACACTGCATTTTGAGAGGGAGACCTTGGCTGACCACAGTGATATTTACGGATGTTGGCAAAGCATAGTTCTCTCCGTCTGTTGCAGTTATTTTCAAAGAGTAGAAGAGTGGCTGCTCAGAAGGAAGATCTCGCAGAGATATTCTAAGGGATATTACTCCAGAGATTGGATTCAGTTCGAAATGCCGTAATTCATTGCCAGACTTGATTTCGTATTTGATATGCTGCAGCTCATCACTGTCAATTGCAGAGACTGTGGCTACAGGATTCCCAACAGGAAGGTCCCGTGGGATGGTGCCACTGCAGCTTGCCTTCTCAAACACAGGAGCATTGTCATTGACATTGCTCAGCATGAGGGAGACATACACCTCCGTTTCATGGCGGAAGGGTGAGCCCCAATCTGATGCCCACACTCGCAGGTGATACCATCTCTGCATCAACTCATAGTCCATTGACTTGGAGGTGGAAATGATGCCAGAATAGGGGTCAATGACAAAGGGAACTGATTTCTGGTTGGCTATTGTGTAGGTGACAAAGCCATTGTCTCCTTCATCTTCATCTGTAGCCCTCACTGTTAAGACACTGGTACCAGGAGGGACATTTTCATCAAAAGCTCCGCGATATGAAGACTGACTAAAAGTAGGAGCATGATTGTTGCAATCAGTGATGTCAATGACAACAGTTGTGGATGTGTGACTGTTAACAGTTGTAACTTCAAGTTCAAACTGAGACTGCTCATGGAAGTCCATTGCTCTGATTGTAGTTATCAGTCCAGTGTGAGGATTTATTTTAAAGGTTGTGCTGTCAGGAGTAGGTCTCAGAATATATTTAAGATTTGGGAAGACGGGTGTGATCTTCACCATAACAACTTGGCTTCCAGCTGGGGAAAATTCACTGAGCTGGACCCGGTACACTTCCTTCTCAAATCTGGCAGACACATACTTGGAGGGAGGTATGTGGATAACTCTAATAGGAGAGAACAGTGGTGGCTTGCTCTTGTCCTTGGCTTGCAGACTGAGGTTGAAACCATATGGGTAAAGTAGCCAGTTGATCTCTTTGGTTGACACAATCATGAACTCGGTGCTCCCAAAGTAGGATTTGATGGCTTTGAAATGTCTTCCTGGATCTCCATCCACAAAGTCAACTGAATCTATCCCTGTTTCTGAGTCACCTCTTTCTACAGACAGAGTTGCATAGAGAAAGTCTTCAGCTGAGTCAGGTGGTCTCACCTTCACTGAGGAAATAGAGGGGGGTTTCCTGACAGATGGCTCCACTTGGATCATGAGACTTGCCAGATTCCCAAAGCCATTTCCCTCTGTGATCTTTCTCATTCTGTCCACAGCCAAAACTTGCAGATGGTGCCTGCCTCGATGGGTGCTGTTCAGCCTACCTGTGGTCATAACTGCTCCTGTGGTGGGGTGGATGGTGAATAGATCAGACTTGGTGTTGAGGGCGTAGTAGAACTCAGCGTTCTGGCCAGTGTCAGCATCTGTGGCACTGAGTGTGCTGACCACTGTTTTCAGAGGGGTATCTTCTCTGATGGACACTTTGTAGGAGGGGGGTGAAAAGAGAGGTTTCAAGTCATTTCTGTCCAGAATGTGGATCAAGACTTTGGCCCAGGCTTCATAGGTAAAGGTGCTCTCTGTGGCCTTGATTATTAACATATAACTGTCTTTGACCTCTCGGTTTAAAAGCGCTGTGTTGCTGCTCCTGGTTCTTATTCTCAAGAAGCAGAAATCCCCAACCACATGTTCCTCTGTTTTAAAGAGACCGGTGTTGTCTCCAGAGGCTATTCTGTATCTGATGTCCCACTCGGGGTCTGTCTTGTAAATACCCATTTTGACGTAACTCTCCACGTAGGTCTTGGGGGCTGAATTCTCGTAGATGGTGGCATTGTAGAAGAAGTGGGTGAAGTGCAGAGGGGAAGTATTGCCCTTCTCACAGCTCGCCTTGCGGACCACACAGTGCATCAGGAGAACAGTAAAACTCAGGAAATGCCTCTTGATAGTGACTTCCATGGTGTGATGTCTCCTTAGGTTCTGCAGGGGTTAAAGGAAGAACATTGGTAACTTTTACATGTTAGGGGGAAAGTCCCCATGAGCTCAGCCTCACATCCTTGCTGTCTCTACCCTGACCTTCAGCTCTTCTGTCCCAGTGAGAGGCCTGTCCTCCCACATCCCCATGCTGGCTCAGGCCCATTCAGGTTCTCTCCTTCAGTTTTTGCCCTCGTAGAAGGCAAAATGTGAGAAGCCATGTGAAATGCTCCCATCAGGATGACTTCGTATTCTGTGAATGATCTCTCCCTCCCTTCATTCTGCCTTCTTCCATGCAAACAGCATATTTTAACTCCCCAACCCCAATCTAAACCTCACTTGTTTTGTTTCTCTGTCCTACCTTCTCCATCTTAACTGCTCTCTACACAGGTTCTTGCAAAATATTTTCAAGAGTCAGTAACACACTGTGACTTGATGTCTCTTTCCATGGCTTGCCTTCCCTTTCCTCTCCCCGTCCTACAGCAATCTGCTCTCCTTCCGTGGTGGAGATGCCCTGCTATGTTGTGAAAATTCCATCTGAATGGTCAGCTCTACAGCTTTTTGACAGCTTCAGCCGAGGTCCTAGTCAAGTTGTATCTCAGTTCTTGCAAAGTTTTTCTAATACTTAAGTCTGACCCTGGCTGCCTCTTCTGCGTTGCTTGAAAGAACAGATTTCTAGCAAGACACTTTAACCATGTCACCTTCAGCCATTGAATATTCTCTCTGCTTTCTCCCTTCTCATGACAAAGCCCCACAGTCAGGATTCCTGTGAAAGATCTGCCACCCATGACCACCCATCATCAACTTCCTTCTCTAACAACTCCTGAACATCTGTGGCTCCATGATTTATCTCTGTGAACATGGTGTAGCAAAGAAGGAACTGAGGAGCACATACGTGATTAATAAGGGATGTAACTTTATTAGCGAGCTTTGCAGAGCTTGTTAAAGGATCAAGCCTGTTCTGTTCAAAAGCTAAGTGCGTACTGCTGTGTGTGCATCTAGGGGTTGAAACCAGGGATAAGCTAAATATAGACGCATATATTTCCCCTACATATCCCAGGAGATCTTTATCTAGGACTTTTTCTTCCTCTTTTAAATTTAAATGATATATCAAGTACCTGCCAGTCATTTGGCACATTCCTAATTTAAACAGGGAAGACTTGTTTTTCCAGACACTTTTTCAGAACTTGTCTCTCTAAAACCAAAACTAGTTCAATTTATAAGTCAAGTCAAATGTTAGGAACAAATTATCAGAGCCTAGCTAACGATGTGTGTCATATTCTCTCACTGAGATAGCTAATTACCAGCAAATGCAAAGCTGTGATTTTGATACTTCCTTCAAATCCCTTTTTCCTTGGTAAAAAGATGCCAATCACCCAGCAATCTCCCTGCTGTGGTCAATGCTTTTCTAAATAGTCTGAAGCTGAATTGCAGCCTATGTCACTAGGAAGTGAAACTGCCAGAATCTGTAGAGACACCAACACAATTTGCTTTTGCCATAAGTGGCAACATTTAGATTCTTTTTTTGATGACATCATTTTACTTCTAGGAAATACAACACAGTTCCAAATGCACAGCAGATGAAAGAAAATCTTGGAGGATAGGGCTAGATGATCCAGAAAGACTTGTGTTTCCTTCTGAGAAGTAGAAAACCATGTTCTTAAAAGCTCTGCTTGTTACTTAACAGTGCTTCAGAGTTTTGCAGCATGCAGGGACTTGCCTAGAGCTGCTCCCTTCCAACATTTTCAACTGCTGAAATGTATGCATGCTGCGCGCGCGTGTCTACTAGGGCACTGTGGAGCAGGAAAAGTCACATACAATTCAGCGTAGAATAAGGCAGCAGAACAAAACAGCAACAAAACCTAGTGCTATTCCATGAACAGCAGATTTAATGAAGCTGATCGCTTTGTATCTAGGCTAATTGACTTTTTAATTGAATTGTACTGAAATGGCAATGTGAATTCATCTCTTATAAGACATCAGAGAACCCACAAAGCAGAGACGTTATGAACTCCACAACCACAAGAAAAGCTGGAGCTAGAGCACATGCCTTCTTGGGCACCAGCAACTCAACATGGGAGGATAACTTTGAGCAAGAAGTGGGTTTTCAGGCACTTAAGAGGGTACAAACTTTCTCCTGAATCTCTCCTGGAATGTCCTTAACCTCACTGTAACCTGGATTGTAGATTTCCTAACACCTAAGAAGGGCTTCACTTATGTTGGTGTTTTTTCCTCTGTGGGGGCATTAGCAGGGTTTTACTTCTCTGTCCTACTAATTATTTTGCAAAACCTGTCATGACCTCATATTTCTGAGAGGTTCACTCTCAATTACAAGCTGGGCTGAAAGCAGTCAGTGGCCTCAGTGTTATTATGAGGGATGGACGGTAACTACACACATGGGGCATGAGGCAGAAGCCTCATTTCCACTGGGAATGATCTTAAACATTGAAAGGCATAGCCAAAACTTAGGGAGATTTTTCTAGGAGGCATCACTACCAGCTTTTGAGGTCTAATAGCTTCTCTTCGTGGCAGGACCCGTATGCAAAGCCCCAGCCTTAGCACAGAGAGCCTGTCATGTCCACTGACAGCAACTGCCCATGCTCCGAGATGTGCTATTTCACCTCTGTCACTGCATGTGCCTCTGCTTGGATAATTTCTATACCAATATTGCTGGAGAAATCCTATCACTGTTTGTGCAGTTCCACAGAAGCCCATGATTGCCCTCTCAGTTTATCCTTTGGTAAAAGAATGAGATGGAGAGGCTTGGTGACAGGAGTGGCCTTCAAGGGTTGGCCTGTTTCACTTGAGTGTCCTGGGCTCCTAGGAGAGCTCGCAACCTCCCACCCTGGGACTGGAAATCATCACCTACTACTTGTAGCCTGGAGTTTCTTCTTTGGTATGTCGCACTGGGAAATGATGGCACACTGGATGTCTCTGTTTCTCCAGCATGGTTTTAATGTAAGTTGAAGAGTAATAGGTCTCCCAGGAGACAACTGAGCAGCTGTTGCTCTGTCTGCTGTTTCTGGGATCATTTACACCACATTCACAATGCAAAACCACCCAGAAGTAAGACTGAGACATTTCCAAAGGCTGTGGTGAAGCTCAACAGAAAAATGGGGCACAGTGCTCTGAATAGAGGGCAAATCTGGTTAATCTTGGCTCAGCTCCAGGGAAAATCCCATTGGAGCCGCCCATGGAAGCTGTCACTAACGAACTAGCAGAAATGAGAAGGGTTTCTGTGACTCTGGTACTGTAATGGGAAAGCTGTGTATAATGTGAAGACAGCATAAGATCAACTTAATAGCACCTAAAATCCCAGAGGGAGGTGGGAACTGGGCTGCCAAGGAGAAGCAGCACTGCCAAGCTCAGGGGTCCTTGCAATGGAGTTCAAGGATCTCAACGTTGAAACTGGGTGAAATTAACCATGCCAGTGACAGACTTTTCCTGTAGATTAGGAGAAATATTTTTCCTGTTTCTCTGAGCTGGGCTACCCCACATCCTTGTGCTGACAGTAATTAGTGCATGATCCATGGGACCTGTGACAAGGACCATACACACTTCAGGGCTGTCAGATCAGTTGCAAGGATTAAACAGCTTCACCTGCCTCTGGTCCCTCATCTCATGGGATCAGTTATTTCTACTCTGAAAGCTCTCCATTTCTTTCTTTTGTGGCTCCCCTGGGCACAGATGCTCTCCTGGAGCTGGCTGCATGCAGGGAGGCAGATGTGCTGGAAAAAGTCCATCGGTGGGACAGAGTGAGGCAGGTAAGACATGCACCCGACTGAGGGAAATACCAAGGCATCATTATGTGGTGATTCAGCGTCCTCTCCTAATCGCCAAGCAAGGATCAGAGAGCCTTGAGGGGCTTTGCCCTCAGCCCTGTAGATGCAAACTCCCTGCAGAGAGAGTAAACACTTGGTGTATCTCTAATCAGAGCCTAAGCACGCGTCTAAATTTAACATCCAAACTGTGATCCTCTGTCAAAGACATGCCCAAATCTGTTAGTTTGAAATGAAGGAACAAAGGCAGCACTGAGCTTCAAAGTGTGTGCGTGGGGAGGCTGTGGAGATGGGCAATTTGAGGGGGATCGGTGCAGGGCACGGCTACTCTGGCTGGCTGGGATGAGCTGCTGAGGTGTGGTTCGGGGGGTATTCCAGGGGTCTCCTCCGATGTGTGGGCTGCTGTGTGTGTCAGCTGTACTGCAGAAAGGTGCTGCAGCCTGCTGGGAAGCAGGTGTGGCCCCAGCTCCACCTTTTGATTCCCTTCAAGAAGAGCATTTTAAAGCAATAAAAACACAAAACACAAAACAAGGCGAGTGCTGAGGACACCAAGAGCAGCATCTCCCTCTCTGGCTGTGCTAGGGGCTTGGCGTGAAGTTTTGAGGTCAGAAGACTAGAGAAAAATCATCATCTTCATGGGAATATAAGGACAACTCCTCCTTTATTGATTTTTTCCAGCATGCATCCCAAACTCTCTTTCTTCCTCTTTCTTTCTTTCTCCCTTGCTCTCTCCCTCCCTTCCCTTCTTTACCCCCCCTGGGATAGGTACTGATCAAAATTAATTCTGAGCACATCAACATCTTTGGTGGAAGCTACAAGCACTAGGAGCTGGAGGGGAGAATGGAGTTGCCCTTGGTTGTTCAAATAACCAGTGATGGGGCAGTTTAATTGTGGGTCTGAATTTCAGTGTTCATTGGGGAATAGAGAGAGAGAGCAACAGACATAAATTATAGAAGATGGTGGGTACAAGGCTTTGGGAAAGTGAATGGGAGTTGAGACTGTCTTTTCCTGGCTTTGGTGGTAGATGAGCAGAAGAGGTTCAGGTACTGCTGGGGCAATATCCTTACAGCTGCCTGCTAAATAGGAAAGCAGAAAGCTGACCCTGTGTTTTTAATGTTGGAAAGTAGAAGATTTTAAGTGTGCTTCTTGTACAGGTGTTGAGCCATGTCTGTGAGATGTTTTGATTCCCAGCACTGAACTAACCCTCACACACGCTGCTTGGTTAATGTTTGCCCTCTCCTCTGCCACAGCAATGCAGGTGGGAATTAGATCCTTTCCCATTTGGTGCCTTGCTCAGTTTTGGTGAGTTCCCTGACGGTCACTCACAAAGCTGGGCCTGTGGGGTTTGAATTCTGTGGGGAGATGGGTATTTTTTGTACTGTTTTCTTGGACTTAGAAAAACAAACAAACCCATCCCTTCCCAAGCCATGGCATGGAGCTGTTCCCATGGTCTCGGCAGCATTTCTCTGAATGGGATGCTTAATCTGGGCTATCAGCTGGTGCTATCCTTGGAGATCTTGCTCCTGCATTCATTGTGCAGTCTCTGCTTGGTTTTGCAGCGAAGCAGAATACATACATCCTGGAGGTACCACACAAAGCCAGAAAACTAATGAAAAGAGCTCCTGAAGTTATGGTGTTTCCTTCCTTAATGTATCTCGGGGCTTTCCAGTGCCTGTGGATGGTTTTTGAAGGGCTGACGTTTGCAGGGCTGTGTTTTGCACCAGCTTGCTTGGGGGCTGTGTTCATGTGGGTACAATTTTTGCTGGACTTGCAGATTCCACCAGGGCGCAGCCAGGCTGTTCCTTCCCCATCTCATCTTTCCAATCTCCAAACGACTTGGATAGACCTTTGGAAATTGTTTCCAGATTGCTGGACAGCCTGGAGCAAGGTGGCCGATCATTTAAAACCTGTTGCATGTGCCTTTTACAACTGACATCTGCCCTTGCTTGGAGTCACTTGTGAAATGCCACTCCTGTGGTGCAGCGAGTGGCCCATGGGCAGTGCCTGAACCCTGCACTGTAACAATTTCATGGTTCAGCTCTGTTCATGGTCATAAAGTGGCTGTGTGCGCTGACAGGGTGGGCTGTACTGGGAGCTGCTAAGCCATGGAAAACCACGGGATTAATGAGTGTCACGCTGGTGTGTGGAGCAATGACTCTTACTTGGACCACCCGGTGTGGCAGGGGGTTGCACACAGGTCCTTGGGCAGAATGGATATAGTCCTACAAGCACCACGGTGATGCTCATCCCATCATCTGCCAGCTGGGCCACATGTGCTTTATCCCTAGGGAGCTTGGGTACCCTGGGGAGCTTGGACCAGCAGCCTCTAAGGGGTGTTGGAGGAACAGAGACTCCCTTGAAGGAGTCTGGGAGGAGCCTCTGAGGGAGCCATTGACTTGTGTGGGGCAATCTGGGCCCCAGGTTGGCAGACTTGGCATAGTGCTGGGACACCCTTTTTCTCTAGCCAGGCTGCATAGCGGCAGGTGTTGGGATAAAATGCTTTGTTCTGAGACCGCGCTGCCTTCGCTGGGTCTGGTCTGCTACAGCTGCCTGTTCAGGGCTGATGGGAAGAGCATGGTGAGACACTGTCCCTGGAGTGGTGAAGGTAAATGTGCAAGACACGGGCTAGTTGTGAGGCGAGGAGAGTGTGGGGTGGCCTTCCACATGGGAAGGAAGGACACTTCCTCTGTCCATGAGGATGGCATCACCTTGCATGTAAAGCCAAAGGCTTTCTCTTGTCGCTTTTTCACCTGCAATGTGCATTTCTGTCCAATGCTCTGTGAGGAAGCCAGGGAGAGCCTGATTTTGTGCTGCTGCCAGCATGTAAGCCTGGCTCAGATATGTCACCTAGCTGAGGTTTCTCTGTCATTGCTGTAAGGTTCCAGGAGCTTGTCTGTTAGGCACAGAACTTGAATGGGCTTGAACTCCCCATGGAGTTATAAGGGTCAGTGATCTTTATCTGTCTTGGCATTGCAACATCATTCTAGAGCAAGAGTTAAACACACAGCTCCAGAGCTGTCAGTGGAGGCCTGGGATCACTGGAGGAGGCCTGGGGTGGATGAGGGAACCTTGCAGTGCCAACAGCCTTGCTGCTGGCCCCTGTCCCAGACAAAGCGCGACTTCAGGGAGGTTGACTTGCTTGTGCCAAGGGCAGGGGGAAGCATCCTTATGCATCATTCCTAATACCCTTCCTATGCTCTCTCCTGAAAAGATCATCTGCTTTTCCTTTCTCCCTGATTGCTTCCTGCTCTCCCCAGTTGTTGGCAGCAGGGGGATAAATCCTGCCTGTGGTCCAGAAGCTGCCATTGCACAAACAACCAGGGAGGTGTTATAGGGTGGTGACTGTCTCTATGGTAGCTGGGATAGCCACAGTCAGGATACAGAGAGAAAACAGTAGATCCCACTGGTGGCTCTGATGGGAGCAGGGTACCTGTTACATGTGTTTTTGCCTGTGCAAATTATCTTGCAGTGATAATCATTCCCTTGTCTGCAGACTGCTGAGGGAAGCTGGTGTGTGGGGCCACATTGCTAGTCCTCCCTGCTACCTTTTGGATCCACTGGCCAGTTTCAGCCAAATCTAACCAGATAGGTAAAGACTTGAAAGGAGTTAGGTTTGCACAAGCTTGTGAAAAGCAGCAGGAGAGAGGAGAGAAATCCAAATTAGGACTCCCAGCTGGAAGAAAAGGCTCTAATGTGAGCCCAACCCGATTATTAGACATCAGAGAATCCACACAAGAGAGAGAGCCCCAGGCAACCAAGCTTCATGAATTCTGCTGCTCACAAAACAGCTGTTTATGTAGATGCTGCAAAGCCTGTGAGATCCTTTCTGGGATCCCATCACACAGCTTCCATCTGACCCACCAGAGCTGTGAATCCAGACTGGGCTCAGCTCCCACCCCAGCCCAGGGAGAGGTGCCTGGTGTTTGAAGGGGCTCTAACCCTGAGCTGTTTGACTCTGCAAATCCTCATCCACACCTTAACTCAGCCTAGATGTTTGCAATGAGTACACAGACTACATCACCTGAGTGCAGGTAGTCCTCTGATGCCCTTTCTGTGGTTCCCTGTGCAGAACATACATGTTATCCTATGATTTGTAAGATTTGTTGGGAAGGAGTCCTAGAGCACCTTGGCATGAAGAGCTGGGCAAGGGCCCCTGTGGCCCACTGGATGCAGGTAAGGAGCCCTGGTGCTCAGCAGGACCTGGACCGCCTGACTTTGCTCTGCCCTGCAGCGCAGCCCTGGCAACCAGGCCTCCCCCTCACCTTTTTCTCTCCTACCAGGCAATACTCATTCACCGCAGACCTGTCCCTGCACTGATATGAAGATCTTCTCTTTCCCCTGCCCAGCACCCTGCTGGTCTTTCCCTTCTGGTGCCTGAAGGTAAGCGGGGAGAGCAGCTTTCTGCTCTGCCTACAGCCTCTTTCACTCTGTTGCCATCTGTCTGTCTTGCACTGCTCCTTCCCATGCCTCTTCCATGTTCAGAGGCAGCATAAGGACACAGAGGATGGAGAATGAGTGAGATGATTTGGGCATGATCATCCCTTGTAAGAGGACGGCTAGTCAGGATGCCAGTAGCTGTGCCACTGAAGTTCCCTGCAGCAGGCATTTATTGAATGCAAAGAGATACCTGCAAGCTGATAGAAAGCCTTCAGCTCCTAGACCTGCCTTCAGCAACCCACCTCCTCTGCTGTGTCCGCAATGCCATACAACCTGGTGCAAAGCCAGCCACTGGCCTGGGGAGCTCAGGGTTTCACTGAAGGAAAGATTAACTCCTGAGACAGACATGTTTGCCCAGGCTGGTCTCATTGCCACAGCATGTCCTTGTCAGAACGCTACCTCCCACTGCGGACTGTCTGCTAGAAACATGTTTCTGAAAGCTCTCGCCATTGCAACACCTCTACAGAGCAGGCAGCTGTGTGTGGACGCTACTTGCAGCACCTACGACAACCAGGTACCATGCTGGGAATGCAATGTCCCTGTTGACCTGGGCCATATGGAGTATCTATTCATGGCATAACCAGCCTACCCTGGGGTGTCCGAGTCACAGCATCTATCCGAGGCACAACCTGGTCAGTCCGATACAGTCCCACAACATAAGAACATCAAGATAACCATGCTTGGCCCTCTCTCTGTAATCTTTCTCCCAAAATGGCCAGTTTTAGTTGCTTAGCAGAGTAGTATAAGAAAAAAGGCATGTGTAATGTGCTCCTTCTCCCGCGTCCCAGCATCAGTGCAAGTACACAGCTATTCTTGGGCTGTTGTGTTTAACAACCTCCACTGGACCTATCCATCCCAAATGGATCAAAACCTTGTTTGAAGCCAAATACACTTTTGGCATCTGCAGTATCCTGTGGCAGTGTGTTCTAGAATTTAATTGTGCCCTCTGTGTGGAAAAAAATACTTCCTTTGCTTTGTTTCAAACCTGTTGCTTGTTCATTTCTAACCTACAAACCTTCCTAACAGCCCTTGCAGCCTGCCCCTCCCTGGAGCTCCTTCTTCCAAGAATTAGGAAAGAAAGTTTCTTTGCTAATAAACCAGTACCTGCCCCATTGCCAAGGCAAAAGTGTGGTTGAGAGGAAAAATTGCTTGCTCAGCAAATCAGCTTGCTAATAGACAATGGAGCATCGGTGTTGCCAACCCAGTTTAAAAAAAAAAAAGAAAAAAAAAAGTGCTGAGGGTATTTAATCCTCTTATGCTTGTGCATGGTGCAGAAGAAAGCCCACTACTGCTCAAGGTGCAGCTGCACTCGCATATTCCACACGTGGCAAAAAACAAAGTGAGGTGCGTGGAGCAGGGAATGCCATTTCTGCAGCATGGAGGTAGCTGGAACGATCCTCTAGGACTTGCCTTGGAGCAGTTGGCAGGAGCGTAGGATGCAAAATGCATTAGTTTCTAACAAATGTTTGATTCCAGGTGTTAATGCCTCCTTTGAACTCTCCCTTCGTACATGAACGATGCTTGTTTGTTTGGAGGGCTGGGAGACACACTGGTTTCTGAAAGCATTCAGATTTGAAATACATTTATGGTGCAAACTGTAGCTAAGGGTAAAGGAGAGGAGCAGATCCTGCTGAGCTCTCCCCTTTGCAGGCAAGGCAGTTGGGTTCACTTTGGGGAAGTTATAGAGCATGATAGAGCACAACAGACAAATGGAGAGAAGCTCTTGGCTGGGTTAGAAGCCCCTTGCCTGCTCAATTCCTCAGGAACCCCAGCCACTTATCAGACAGGCGGATGTCCCTGAACTGTTCCTGATAAGCTAAGGTGCACTGCATATTAGGAGATGATAAGGGTGCACAATACCAAGCCTGGCGATTTTGCCTCCCCGAATACCGAGACAGCCCAGCCTTCCTCAGGAGCCTGATACAGACTGTTTGCTTTTTGTCCTGAGGCTCCGATAACCTCCTGGGTCTCTCTGGCTGGTGGCTTGGAGAGCTGTGGCAGCTCCCTGTGTGTCTCATGCCCGCTCTGTGCTCCTTGAGTGCTGGAGCAGAGGACGCAGTGGGCTCCCTCCTGCCTGGATCCAGGGCACTCTGGGCAAAGCAGAGCCCATTGGCCGCAGCCCTGCCTGCCCAGGCAAAGCCTGCCCAGCTGCAGCCACCACACATCGTGTTTCCACACCTCCTGGAAACTCGCAGCCCTTCGCAGCAGCAAACCCAAGTGAGTGCCAGGTTTTTTTTAAGAGTTTTGTCCAAAGCAGGACCTGTTGTGTGACAGCTGATCTTTGCCCCTCTGGAGTGCTGCACTCCACCGAGTCTGCCTTTAATTCCCCCTGAGGAGGCTGATTAGCTGATAACTGCTGTTTGGAAGGGCCCTGTTTGCTCCAAGTGCCCTGCCTGTATTTTCACCTCTCTTCTCAGCACTGCACATGTACATGGGAAGTAATTCCTGCACATCCTGAACTGGGTCTGGATTTGGTCTGGGATTTCACCTTAGTTTGCCATCAGACACCTGATAGGGAACAAAGTTGCACCGCTGCAAGCACACATGCATAGATAAGATATATGTGCTCCATGTGAAGCAGAGATGGTGGCTTTCACTTCAGTTCCACAGCTTTGCTGCCCATTGCGGAGGGGGACCAGGGCAGGCAGGGAGCCCTTGCCTGGCCGTACAGGGAGGCAGGGATGGAGAAGCACCAGCATTGCATCTACATGCAAGGATTCCCAAGGCACAGTTGCTTTCAAGCTGACAGTGGAAGTGGCTTAATGGAGAATATGAAGCCAGAGCTTGGAGCAGTACCACCGCACCCTGCTTAGTGAGGTTGTACGTGGCCAATGACTGAGCCTACAGCCGGACGCCATCGCTGCTCCTGCAGCAGCACACCATTCACTCCAGCACAAGCGAGATCCCTGAGGGAATCCTGTCCCATGCAGGCATTCGGAGTGCTTCTCTGTCTAATTCTCCCTCACCTGCCTTGCTCAACAGTGTGGCTTTCACGCTTGCTGCCCAGACCCCACGTGCTCGCACTAGCTGCATCGTGCTGAAGTTTCCCAGCTGAGACCAGATGCAAACTCAATGCAAACACGACTGAAGCTTTTCCTGGCTCCTTCCATAACCCCTCATGCTAGGGCTGCCAGGAGGGAGGAAAAGATGAAAGGCTCTCCCTTTGCATCCCAAATCCCTGTCTTTAGGATAAGGCTGCTTCTAGAAAAAGTCACTCACATGCAAAAGCAGTTTCACGACTAAATCTCTGCATCCCCCACACCTTCCTCCATCTGTGCTATACAGACTGCTCCCTGAGTCACTCCCCTCCCCACACCAGCGAGCAGTGTGCCTTACCTGTTGCAATAGAAGAGAGACCTCTCCTGAAGTTTATTGCCTCTCTGCTCTCGCCGCTGAAAATCTTCTCCCACAGCAGCACCTCGCTGGCTGCCGGGGGTCCATGGTGCTCGCAAATTGGTGGAGAGGGCTCGGAAAAATTCCTGCAAGAAGGGATTTTGCTGGCTGAAACTCCGGCAGCACAGGTTGAGAGCAGCAAGGGAGAAAGTTGGAGGAGGTGGAACTCCCTCGCTGAAGAGCCAGCCCTTCCGTGACGGACTGGAGGAGGAGGGAGAGGAGAGGCATCGCCCGCTCCCTCGCTGGAGAAGTGCACATATGTGTGTGTGTGTGTGTGTGTGTGTGTATGTATGTATGTCAGAGCTGGGCAAGGACCCAAGCCTTAGAGCCAAATAATTGCAGGGCTTTTTGCTGTTACATTAACTAGTATTGCCATGAAATCCAGGACCCCATTGCAAGATGTCTGTGGGGGGGAGGAAGGAATATGTCAGGTAAATCCCTCCAACACACCTGAAAAACCCAAAGATTGTTTTTAACTAGCTTCCAGGTGGGTGTTGCAAGGAGCAATGGGGAGAAGGAGGTGGGGGAAACCTGAATCTGCCCTCAGAGCAGCTGCGTGTGGAGAGGCACTTTGAAGGTTGTTGTTGTTTGTGTTGGGGGAGCCCCCAGAAACCCCAGCTGCCGCCAACAAGCCCCAGGGTGCTCGGCACTGCACAGGCAGAGAATGAAAAGGTGGTCTCTGTCCTGAAAAGGCAGAGAAAAGAGAGGAAGGCAGCACGGAGAGACGGCAGCACAGGGAGACCAAGCATCGTACTGGAGCTTTGGGGAATTTTTCTTGGCACAGAAAGAGCATCCCAACTCTAGGAGTGTTGTTTAGGGCTAGACCAAGGGGTAGGGACACAGACCCTGCTGTGGGTGTTTCTCGTCACCTTAGCTAGAGCATGGACAGTTCTGGGGTAGTTTCAGTCCTCTTTGTCCCAGTCCCCTTCCCTCTCCCCTCCTCCTTTACCCCCCAACCCTCTAAATTATAATGTAGTTCCTCTAGATTGCAGTGGGGTTTGAGCAGATACAGGGGTAGGTCTCAGCGTGGGAAATCAGTGTTCAGTTTTAGGTGAAGTGTTTCCTTCCTGTGGTATGTTTTGAGAAGGAAATGACCAGAAAGCTTTCTGTACAGGTTTAGGAAAACAAAAACAAGTAAAGAGCATGAAAATTGGACAATTTTAACTTTAAACAGTCTGAATAGGTGCCTGATTGCTCCTTTTGAGGCTCCATGCTGGGGACAATGATGGAAGTGAGCACAGGAGTGGATAGAGGAGAGACAGACCCCATTACTATCCCATCTGAGGAGTGGTTAGTGCAGACTTGCGCCCTACTCATCACCAGCAAATCCCCCAGGACAGCAGGTTATGAATCCTTCGGCCACACATACAGCTTTGACTGGAACTTGTCTCAAACTTGATACTGTCAAATTAAATCACAGCTCACCAATCCATGGGAAAATCCATGTGATTTCATGGTCCAAATCCAAAAAGATGTGGACAGGTTGACCCATCATATATTGGATTATTTGGGGTTGTCAGTGGAAGTGAGTGAGAGTAATCTGGTAAATTCACCAGAAAAAGCAGTTTTGAGGGACTCAAAATTGTTCAGCATTTTAGGCTAAATCTAGTGAACAGTTTGGACCAAGAATGAGAGAGGAAATTTTCACGGCATGATGGGACTGAATGATATCCCTGGGATCACCAAGGGACAGTGCTGTGGACTGGGAACTGATCTGTTAGCTTTGTGCTGCGGATGTTCATATCAGGCGCTATCCTCACAGCATCTTAACTCCACTTGGAAAATTACTTTGATTTCAAGCACATAATGGCCTCTCAGAAGTAGTTTGAACCAAGTGAGAAGAAGGCACAAATCCAGTTGGATCTCCATGTGCATCTTGTCCATTTTTCCAGCTGTTTTAGTCAGATGACTTGTAGGGGAGCTTACAGGGAAGCTTGGGGGATTATAAAAGTGATAGTAGAAGTAATAGTATCTTGAAATTGCAAATCGGCTCCTCTTCCTTGAGATGTGTAATGAGAGGAGGTCAGGTGATCAGTCAGTAATGGCAGTGGGAGGTGCATTCGGGAGGAATGAAAGGAAAAGCTCCTTCATACAGCTGTGTCTCTTGCAGCCACAGAAGGCGAGAAAATCAGATACTGGTGGCTGGGTTTCAATGGGGCTGAGGCAGGGCTCAGAACAATACTTGTATTATATTTAGACATATCAAGGTACAAGAGAGCAAACCTCTGGCTTCAGGGCATCAGCTGATTGCTACAAGAACCAGCATTTCCCCATGTTTGGTGCCTTTCACAACTGGCCAAGTGCCTTGCTCCTTTCACTTGCATCCGGAGCCCTGGAGACATTGGACATGGGGAATTGGTCTCGTCTAGTGTAGCAAGGCGTGAACTCTCAGCTAGCAAGGCTAACAGTGCTGATCTTCAGCAAGGCAAGAGACTATCATGACACCCACAAGACAGCTCTCTTTTCTTTTGCATTGTCTCGTTGCTCTTCCAGGTGGTCACAGAGGCCCTTTCTCAGTCCTTTTTCTTTGCCATGTTTTGCTGATGAAATGCTGTTTGAGGAAGCTGGTGCTCATAGAAGAGCCATGTAACAGGCAGACCCTGCAGAAAAGTTGGGCATAAGCTAGGGGTGGTTATTACCCAATTCCTTTACAAAATGCATACAAATGCCCTGGGAGTGCAAAAGCTGCTGACAACTCCACCTTATTGCCAGCAGTTTGGTGACACTGAGTTTTACTTTCCACAGCAGTGGCAGAGCGTGGTACCAGTCTTGTTGGCTGCAGGGGACTTTGTTTCAGTTCTCAGAGAAGACTTTTCTGCCCAGCTATAGATCAGAGAAACATCATATTAGCCAAAGAGATGTAGTTAGAAAAAAATAAAGGCAGGCTTTTTGGGGACACAAATGAAGGACCAGATGGTTTAATAAGAAATACTACTTTTCCTAATTAAATAATGGTATTGTGGTGAACAGCACTCTAGTTAGGGTGAAGAGACCTCAAAATCCTCGTATTATAGTTGGCTAGGACACTAAGATGAACTCTTGCCTTCTGTACAAAGGCAAACATGGGCTCTTAGAGCCAGTCTGGATAGGTTACTATCTATCCCAGTGATCCAGAAAGGGAAAGAAACACAGGAGAACTTCTGAGGTCCAGCTGTTAATTCTCTATCAGTGGTGGGCGACAGCCTGGCTCTGCCTTCTCAGCCCTGCTACTCATTTTGACGTCAAGTTGAGCGTCATGTTTGTCCCAGGGAGCAACTCCAGCTCCTGCAGAAAGGGGTGCGTTGCAGAATTCCCTGAAGCAGAGAGGATTTGCCTGGCTGGGGGAGCTGTGCCAGGAGGAAAGGAAGAAGGAAGACGGAGCCTTGCATGTTGCCTGGCTTTGCCCTAAGTGCTGCTTCACATCGCTTAGAAAGTCAACCAAAAAAGCCAACAAGAGCTTCATAAGCTGGTGTCAACATTTCATGCCGCCACATCCTGATGCTGGGATCTCACCCCATTGGATGCAATGGGCCCTTTTCCAGGGGCAAGGAATGCCAGGGCTCCATCACTTGGCTGGCAAGGATGCTCCTTTCTCCCTAATCGCAGGGAGAGATTTCATTTCCTGGTTCCACCCAAGATCTCCATGTGATAAAGCCAGGATGCTCTGCTGTGGGTTAGCTGCATGCAAAGAGTTTTGCAGAGAAGCAGCATGTTCAGGCGAGGGTAAGGAAACCACCATGGGCCTCTCTGGACTGACAAGAAACACTTAAAGGGGCCTCACTGCCAATGGCTATACCTACTCGCTGCCCTGGGGACCAGGTCTGCCTGCCTCCTGAACACATGCCTGCAGGGCCATTTCCAGCTCATCCTCCTAAACATGTGCCTTCCCTGGCCAACCCTCGCAACTGGCCCCGCCAGTGCATTGCTTCCATGGATCCGGAGGTCAGGGTGGTGCTGTTGAGATGTGGCACTGGGGTGTATCTCCAAACCCTCCTGTCTTCAGAAACAGACATGATGGTGCAGCCCCCTTTATCATCCCTGCTGAGGGTTTTGAACTCTTTAACCAAGCTGGCCCAGCTGGGGACAGAAATGCTCCACCGTGTTGTGCTGAGTGTGGGCAGCCATTGTGGTGGGCACTTCCTAAGCAGTCCCAGCTCCCATTGCTCTCCCATGGTGCCTGACCTGATTTATGAGGCCACCTCCAAATCTACAGCAAACATCCGCTCACTGGTGTGGTGGCATCTGATGGGCCCTGAAGCTGAGCAGAGGCAGAGAGAGTTACCTCCCTCAGGGACAAAAAAACTTCTGTTTCCCCTTTGCAAAAATGAGAGCTGGTCTATGGGTCTGGCCCTTGAGCCTCAGCATCTGCTGTGCTGAAATGATCTTGTGGGTACATTTGCAGGGGAGCGTGCAGAGACTTGCAAGGCAAGGGGCGATTATCTACCTGGAACAACAGCAGCATTTTCCCCAACAAGTGGGAGCGTGTGTGCTGCGGGAGGGGAGGATCCAGCCCTGCCCAGGAATCGGCTCTCTGTGCTTCTGTGTGCACTGCAACCTCGTTGACCAGTGCTGATAATAACCATCTGTGAAGCTGCTCCCATGAGTCAGGATCATTTCCGAGGAGCTGCAAACCACTGTGCAGCTCTTGGCTGAGTAGAGCACATGGGGGAGCGAGGTGGGTGCTGTCTGCAGAGAGGGACAGGCGGGTTGCATCTTTCTTATCTTCTTGAAGACTCCCAAGGGAACAGGGTGGATCCACCTCTCCCTTTACAGCAGACCCTCTGAGCAGTACCCAGAGGCTCTGAACTGCATCTCTGTGTGGAAACCTGACTCTTACTCTGAGTCTCACCCAGGATTTCCTTAGAGCAGCTCCAGGTTATCCTAGCTTGAGGTCGTTGAGGAACCCATTCATGGGTGGGTTTGACTCAGGCCACCCATCAAACTTAATTTTGGGGATAAAGACTGGTGTAATGCAAACAAATGCATGAATAGCATTGGCCAACCACTCGTTCCATTTTCCCCAGTATCCAGTACAGGCTCCACTAAGACATCTTTGGCTTTTGAGGCTGCACGCTGAGGCTCCTGCCCTTACACACACAGAAGGGCATCACCACAGAGCTCATGCTGGAATCAGGCCTCCCATTCTCTCTCGTGTTGCACAGGGCTATTGTGTGGGACAGTTCAAACATGATGGATTGCCAAGAGTGAAGGACACGAGGTTGTTGGCAGTGTTTGACTGGAATCCAAGTCAAGAAACAGGCCCTTTGTGGAGTCATAACCACTGCTGTGCCATGCTCTTCTCATTGGTTTCCCCATCGAGGATGATGCATGCTGATTCCTACAGGGCAGTGCTGACAGATCCCTTGTCCCTTTAAAAGAGATGAAGTCATCTGCCTCTGAAGCCATCTGGCACCAGGGCAGAGTCAGAAGCTCAGTGCAACAGAAGGCTGGGATGCCAGCCCACAGAGGGGATGTCATTGCTCTACAGACAGATGGGACCCTGATGGGACAGAGCGAGATGCTGTGCAAGACTCCAGAAGAAGGTTTGGTGTTGCAGGGAAGGCAATGAAGACCTGCCAGCAGCGAGTACTGGGGTGTGCCATGGTCCTGCTTCCATCGTCCGTGCCAAGTGGAGCCCCATCAGGAGGCGGGAGCTGCAAAACCTCCTCCAAGGAGAGCAAGGGCTGGACCACGGCTCTCATCATGGTGTGAGCTAGTGAGTCGGTGTGTCTCCTCCTCCCCCTCCATCCCTCTGCGCAGAGCAGGATTAGCTCATCTCCAGCCAATCGGTCTGCACCACGTGCCGGATGGCTGATGTCATCCTTGGCTGGGGTGGCGGTGACTGAATCTGGAGCGGTGTGTGACTGCAGTCTCTGCAGGGCGGCCGTTGGGGCAGCGCGGGGAGAGGAGCCACCACGTCCCTGTGAGGCACAGGGAAGTGACCTCAAGCAAAACTGCTCACCAGACCCAAGTGGGTGATTTCATCAGAGTGTGCTAGGGGATGAGGTGAAGACCTTGCCAGTGTGCCCAGGGAATGGCCTCTCACTTCCAGGTCTGGCAGGAAGTTTCTCTCTTGGTTTCTGAGGTAGTACCACTAGCCTTGCATTCCCAGAGTGCCTGCATGGCCAGTGCCTCTTGTATCACAGACTCTTTAACCCTCCTAGCTTAATTAGTTAAGGAAGTACTTTTCACAGGACTTCGCTGAGTCGTGCTATCATCAACCAGGAATGTCCCAGGCCACCAGAAGTCTTTCTGAAGTTCCAGTACTGGAGCCCCTTCTCCCCACCATGCACTGCAAAGCATGGTACCTTCCAGCCAAGGCAGGACCCTAGCAGGTCCCTTCTCATGGTCCTGTTGCTCAGGAAGGAACTGGAGCTGTGGTGGATGGATTAATGCAGACATGCCTTTCCATCGTCCTGGCTCAGAAACCAAGCTTGAGCTTGGTGTTTGTGCAGAAGAAAGAGGTTGGCGGAGGTAGCAGGGAAGAAAGGTGGAGGGGAGACCATGGGAAAAGGTTGGGTCTTTAGCGAGGGGTTGGGAAAGAGGACAGTGAGTTAATTTGCCTGAAGGGTAGAGCAGGGATGAGAGGTGAAATTACAACCCCATAAGTTTGGGTGTCTGTCCAGGGGAGTGAGCTGTTCCCAGGAGAAGCTTCTCTCCCCTCCCTAGCCCCACACAACCAGCCTAGACTGGATGTTTAACTTCTAGTCCAGTGCACTGGATCGCATGTTGGGGATTGCAGAGGCACTGGGAGATCAGGCACAGGCAGGGCAGGGGACTGCCTGCTCTCTTGCTTCACTCAGAGGTCTGCGGTTTGCCCAGCTCAGGCAGAAACTCTTTCAAAGCGGAGGTTAATTTTCCAGTAGGGAAATAACTTGTGTTTGTTCTGGTCTGGCCTGAAAAATCCTGGACCACTAACACTTTTCTCTAGAAAAGACCACTCCTCTCCTGCTTTGTCTTGCTTTGGGAAAAATACTCCAGCCCAGATCTTTTCTACCCTCATCTTATTTGCATAGAAGTCTGTAAATGTTTCTCTGTTAATCAGTTGCCTCAGCCCGAGATTCTCCTGCTCCCTTTTCAGATCCTCAGTGTTGACCGCTTCTCCTTCGGCTTGGTGCAGAGACCTGGTGCCCAGTCGTGCCTGGCAGAGAAGCCAGCCTGGAACTTCCTTGCTCCAAGGGCATTATAAAGAAGTGCCATTGTGCAACGCAGCCTTGTACCAGAAATCCAATCCCCATGATGATTATCTCAATACCATCCTCACTGAACCAGAGGAGCCTGAGCCAAAAGAAGAATTTAGAGCTAAACAGCTCTTGTTTACAGGAAGCCAGGGTGCGGCGTCTGGGCTTGTACCAGTGTAGCAGAAGATGTTGCTGTTGTCTCAGACTGCAAGATATTGATGGATGGTGTGTCCCTGAGATTTCCCAGGTATCTTGTGGGAGCAATGTCCCTAATTTCTGAAGTATCTTGCACAGCAGCCCAAGGGGAAAAGTGTTTGTTTTGGCTGAACTGGACAATCAAGTAAGAGTCATCAGCCTTATTGACTGTTAAGTTTGGCTGTGATCACTGCAGGCTTTGCAACCTATGCAGCACTCTTTGTGTGTTGGTATGGAGAAAGGTAGGGTCTCAGACATCTGCTAAAAGGCAGTGGCCAACAGTGGACACAGTACCAGAGCCTAAATCTCTATGAATTTGTAGTACTGAACAAATCTGCTGTGCAGACTCCCACTAATTTCTCACAGGGTATCAAAGGAAAAGAGACAAACTTTTCTCCAAGAAGTGAAGTTACTTTTCTGGGGTTATTATTACCTTCCTTCTGGGTTTACAAAACAATGGTCCTACAGGCAAAAAGCTGGCGGACTGCTTTGCAGAAATGGGTAAGAAGTCACATCTCCAAGGCTTGTCCTGCTCTGAGACAAGACAACAAACAACTGACAGAGAGAATCAAAATGGCTGACTGCTGTCCAGATGTGAGGGAGGGCTTGCCCACATCTGGCAGGGAGTGTTTCGCAATGGGAACAGCTTTCCTCAGCCCTTGGCACACAGCTGAGGGCGGCTGTTGCACTCACAAACAGGATGGTCAGGTCCTGTGAAGGCAGAAGATCTATGTGGCCAGTTCAATGAATCAGAGAACATTTACCAAGACCTCTTTGTGTCAGGAAATGCATTTTGATCAAAAAAGGAAGAAGTTTAAAAAAAAAAAAAGAAGAGTGAGAAGTGAAAGAACTGTGGATTGCAGAGGCATTTTCCCAACCCAAACAGCAAACAGCAAAACTTAGTGCTTAGGGATACCATCCAGCCTGGTCGGGCCAGTGTGTTTGAGATTCACTGGTGACCTGCTGTCTGTTTTCTAACAAGCCGCATTTGCTGACTGCCCATGGGAGTTACAGGTAAGACTTTTCCCATCTTTAAAATGCTTTGCCCAGGCATTCAGAGAAATATGCCAGTGGTTTCCCCTTGGACTTGTGCTGCTGGTTTTTATCAGTCCTGGTGCCAGGGCTTTGCTCACAATGCTGACTGTGCCCCGAGGTCATGGCATGCTCTGAATTCCCCCAGAAAGGAGGTTTCTCCATTTTCTGCTACGGCAGGGCTGATGTCGGGTTGGGGCTTTTGCTCTGAAGCAGCTTTGAGTCTCCACCCTTCCCTCTTACCACTGTCTCGAGCAGTTCGGGCATAGCGTGAGCAAGAGGAAGGGTCGACCATCATTAGAGTAACTATGAGAGGCAGCCTGCCAGAAAGATAAACAGAAAAAGGGCTGGGTTAGAGGTGTGGAGGATTCCTACAGATGAGGGGCTTTGCATTAATTATCATACTAAGTGAATGGCAAAAATACCCACCTTTATTTTCATGTGTGTTCACTTTAAAAAAAAATCCTGTTTAATTGCTCCACTTAATTCATTAAAGGATTATAACAAAGGCTAAAGGGAAAAAAAAGTGAAGTATGATGGGTGGTTCTGGCATCCTGCTCCAAACCATCCATAAGTGTTTTGGAGGGAGCACAGGGTGCAAATGGGACTCCTTCACCCAGCGGGGCGGACTCTGGTGCCCAGGAGCTTGAGCAACCTTGACCACTGGGACCAATGGGTATCAGCAGCTCAGTCCCATGCATTCTTCCTTGCTTAGCAGATGCAAATCCTCCCCAGGCTTTGACAGCATCGAGTCCTTTGGAGGAGGCTTTGCTGAGACCTCAAGACACTCCTCAACCTCTTGGTTACACATCCAACAGATGCTTATGGCCCATTGACAGCACCCAGTACCAAGCGGTGTCATAAACCAGAATTTTCTTTACTGTTTATAACAGCTGAAATGCTGCAGCAGGAAGCAATGTTGATTTTTGCAAAATATCCCCTGTATTCATTTGCATTGAGCTTTAGAAGTAAACCTGGGAGGCTGCTTTATCTCCCAAGGCCGTTTTTGTTTGAGTTCCCAAAGTTTAGAGGTCAGGTTGATGTATGCTGCCTGCATCGCCTTTGGGCAGGGACCATGCAGGTAGAGAAAGGGCTGGGGGAAAGGGTGCTGATGGCTGATGCAGCTGAGGGGGATTTACTGTCTAACAAAAGAAGAGGGGCTGGCAGGAGGTGAGAGTTAAGGGCAGGAGAGGAGATTGCCTATTGCCTCTCTGAGAGTGCTTTGGTGTGATCAAGGCCACACTGGAGTGGTGGCTCTGGAGCAGAAGGAGGATAAGGTAAGTCCACCTCAGAGGGGATTATCTGTCTTGAGGAATGGAGTGAAAGTGCTGCTGTGAGCAAGGGGGATCTCACAGGGCAAAGAAAAATAGGAGCAGAGCTCTGATGCTGGAGCAGGTATGTGAAACTGGCTTCAAGCTATTCCTTTGTCTTAGGGTGGCTAAACAGCCCTGAGGGACTGCATTTGAGGTGTTTGGGATGCTGTTGTAGGGCCCCTGAACTCAGATTGCATGCCACTGAACAGTTTATTTATTTACTGAAAAGAGGTGGAGGCTGCCTTCTGTCCTGCTCCTCATGGCTCAGCAAAAGGCTTGGTTGTGGGAGGTGAACGGTTGCAGGAGGAGGCCAGGTCAGTGTGGCAGTCCTTGGTGTGGACTCCCTGTGCTGCTGAGAGTACATTGCCTTCCCAAATCGAGCTCCTGCAGGGCCTGAGGTCACCATTTCAACACTGCTTCTTCCCAGCTGCCAGCGTGCCCTGAGCCAAGATGGGCTGGGGAGGGGGAATGAGGTATTGCAACCTGTTCCCTCCAGCAATGACTGCATACATATGGCTTCTTAGTGACAGCAGGGGCTGTGCAGGAGCCAGGGTTTGGCCTAAAAAGGGAGCAGAGCATCTACTGCTCTGGGGTGCCCTCAAATCAATGTGCAACACCTGGAGCAGCTGGCTGAGCTCAGGCAAGGCTGAGCACCCAGGCAGAGCTTAGCCCTTCTGCAGAGCATCCTGGGTTCAGCTGACTGACCTGCTTTTTGCTCCCTTCTTGCCCTGATTGTCCCTCTCTGATCTTATCACTGACGGCAAGTGGTAGCAGGCGCCTCACAATAAAGCAAGATTGGAGCTATAGGCTTGTGTGTGCAGGGAGAACAGCAAATCAGCCTTGAAACCATGTCCCTTTTTAGAGCCCTGGCTCCTGGTGGGAATGATCGGTCCTCCCTGGGCGGCTCAGCCTGGCAGCAGCTCTGCCTAATCCTACCCAAGTCGGGACAGATCTGTGGGATGCCCAGCTGTGGTGTGACATGAGATGCTTCTGCAGCCCACTGTGGAGCTCCTGTGGCTTGTTGCAGCTCTGGAGGAGGCTGGGAGGAAAGCGGGTGATGAGTTTGCATGGGCAGGCACATCTGTATGGGCAGGCAGGAGTGCTTGGGAGGGGTGGGTCGTGCTCTGCTCTTAGGGCAGCCCTTGGTGGGGAATGCTGAGGGTTGATCTGGATGCAATAATGTATCAACCTCAACGGTCATCCACTGTGGGGTGGGAAGAGGACTGACTGCTTGTTCATGGGTCAGTGTTGGTACTCTGGAGCTGGAATCAAGGTGCAGACCCTGATCCCGATGTGCTGCAGCAGCTGGTTGCAAGCAGCCCAATACCCTGGGCATAGCTATTTTCTGCAGAACGGTTGCCCTCAACCGTGGGTGAAAAATAAGGACTGTTCAAAGATCCCCAGGATCTGAATAATCCTGTTTCCTCTGAACAAAGGAAGAGACAGCATGATCCTGCTCTCTGGAGCTGTTTGCAATAATGCTGCTCAGATTATGGGGGTGCGTATGTGCAGAGATTTAGTTTTAGCAGTTGTCAACAATGCATATTCACTGGGGACTTCTTTTTGTAAGTGAATCTTGTGCTGTTTTGGATGTAATATTCATTGTTTGAAATGCCCTCCTGGAGTTTTTCCCTTACCAACTTTTATCTGTCTCCGCCATCATAAATACAGTCTCGTTTTCTCTTTCAAAAGGGATCTGGAATGAACGCTGTGGGCTGTCTTGTACCCCAGCCTGGGGAATTCAGATTTTATTTGCAACATGCCAGGGAATTTTATTTTCCAGTAACAACTTGTGCTGTAATTGTGAACTTCCTCTTACAACAGAGATGTACCTCCCTGCTTCCCTAATGAACACTCACTTTGGGAATGGAGGCTGGAGCAGTGCTGGTATTTTTCTAGTCCCTTTGAAATTCTCAGAGTTTTAGTGAAGCTGCTGCAGGAGCACAGGGACTCGGACACCTTTTGCTGTACAACATCTGGAGAGGGATATACAGGAAGGACCGTTGCAGCTGGACCTGCCCCGCAGGGAGGATGGAGGGATGGGCTTTGATCTTAATTGGGGATCGAAGCCAAGCTCACACCTACGCCGCTGCCCTATCGCCTGCCCTGCATGCTGCCTGCCTGGCTTGTGCTTGCAAGTGTCATCTGACGGCTGCAATTAGGATGGGAGAGGAGAGTTTACTTAGCCTGCTCCTGCCAGACCCCAGGGTGATGAAAGTTGGGTTTTAAAGGCAATGAGATAGGGCTGGGGAGGGGATCAAAGGCACTCTGCCTGCCTACAGAAGCAGTTGGCAGTGCGAAGCGCAGGGCTGTGCTCTCCGCAGTGATGCTCAGCCCTGCACACCTAGTCTTCCCAGCCCTGCTCGTGGCTCCCCTGACCGCAGCGCTGTCTCCAGACCTGTTGCTTCCCGGCGGGGGAAGACTCTGGGCTATGCTGAAGACAGACGTACCTCTGCCACCAACCCCTTCTCCTGAAACAGGGTTCTCTGTGGCCTCTGGCATCAGTGGGCTTTCTGTTCCCTCCTGGGGGGACATGCAGCACCCCAGTGTGCCACTTCCAGGGGCAGAGCTGCAGAAATGGCATTATCATTAAAATGCAACTTGCACTGCCTGGCAAGCATGGAGCAGCCTCTGTTCCCACGGACTCATTTACCTGCTTGGAAGTGGAAAGTGTTCAGTACCTGGCGGGCTCTGCTGAGCTAATTAATTTATTTAATAACGATGCTTAGGTGCTCTCCAGGCCTAGCTGCTTTGCATCCCAAAGGGTGTTGTTTTTTTAGAAATTCGCAGTGGAGTTGTGCCTGGTTTATTTATATGAATAGATGTTAATTTTTTTTTGTTTTCCATTTTGTACAGTATCTTGCACAATAGGGCCCTGGCTCTGTACCCCTGCTCTGACATGCCGCTATCATAGACGAGCGCTTCCACTGGTCTGGGGACACTCCTGCTCACCTGCTCAGCAAATGCTGTGGGCTCTGCCCTCTGGGAAAATAAATCCTAGCATGCTGTGAACCACAGGAGCAGCAGCTTGAGTTTATGATCCACCCTAATTAACCTGCAATCTTCCAAGGGCTGTGGTCACTAGAGGGAGACAGGGGAGCCCCTGCTGATGGCCTGGGTGTGAGTGATTCTTGAGCACCCCGTTTCCCTTCCTCTGCAGGACCTGGGAAGAAATCCAGAGGGCTGTGGGAAGATGCCCTGCCAGCTTTCCATCATGACTGTTGTCATCTCAGCATTGATTCTCCCAGCCAACACCTTCCCCTCTGCTGCAGCTGGCTGGAAGTAGGACCAGGCTGTGCCCCAGACTAGGGACATGCATTTCCTAGCAGGGATTAGGAAAGCCTTGGTACCTTACTGGAAACATCTGACCCTGTCAAAGCTGTTGGAACAGTCGACTTCAGGTAGCTAGTGTCTTGTTGCAACACAAAATGGAAATGTTGATCAAGGCTGCCTTGCCTTCAGGGACAAGCAAGAAAACATGGGTGTGGGAAAAAGTCTGTTGTTTTGTAGGGCAGATGCAGGGCATGCAACTGGAATTGCCCATGAAGGCATCTGTGCAGTGGGGATGTTGGTCTACTGCTGGGTCATGGATGCAGGTCTTGCCCTTCTTGTCCCAGGGACCATGGAGGGCAGGAGTGGGAGAAGGTTCCCTTGGGTTGGTTTGCCCAGAGCCTGGCCAGTGCCACCGCCTAGCATGGGTGCATCTCTGCAACAGCCTGGCTCTGCAGCACAGTTCAGCAAGATACACTCAGGCATCATCCAGCCCAAACTTTAGATGACCATCCTGTTCATGTAGGGATTTCTGTGGGCAGATCCTGTCTTGAAAGAGAAGGAAGCTTCCAGCACTGGGACTGCAGGGGGATCTTCTCCACTTGGGCTCAGTCAGGGCTGGGTGCCCCAGCCTCATCAGCATAATAAGGTGTCCATGGCTCCCAGGGCGGGCTCAACCTGATGCTGTTCCGAATGCTTTCTCACAGCTCTGCACAAGTTTGCTCTGCTCTTCACCCTGAGACAGACCTGGGTGTTTCCATCACTTGCACCCCCGCTTTGCACCCTGGCAGGTTGCTCTCCTCCTAGTGTTCCCAATTCCTACCCTAAATTACATTTTTCTCTGCTGGTGAGTCACACATTTTACTGTTGCAATACTCACCTTGCCGCGACCTCTGCAGGAGCCGTGTCCCTGCATGCAGGAGCTCATTCTGGGCGCAGTGATTCAGCTCGGATCAGAGGACTCCTGCCTCTTCCCTCTGCCCAGCTGTGTGTATCCAAGACAGCACTTCTGCCTGGTGGGCAGTGAATCACCCAGGAGTGGTTACCCAGCCCTGCCTGCTGAAAGCAGGAAGGGGAAGAGGGGGAGAGGAGAAGGGGAGGGTGGCTGGGAATTCACTGGCAAGGGAAACCTTCCTCCTGCACTTGGGACCAGGGCCACTTTGCAATACAACACTTGGGTTTTGGGTGGCAGAGGAAGAAGAGTCAAGTGGAGATGTAGCATTTGGTTGTTCTTGTATAGGCTCGTAGGCCATGCTGGCATCTGTCCTTCTGGAGCTGAAAGGAGCCAGTGCCTGCTCTGTGCCAGCTGCATGGGCTGCAGCTTGTCTCCAGCCCCATGGCTTGTTCTTTCCTTGTGCTTCAGGCAAGCTGGGACATGGCCACTGTGGAGAGGATGTCCGCTTTGTCATGCATTGGGCTGATCTCTGCTGATTCCCACAGCCACTCTTGAGCTAGAGGCCGGGGATTTTCCAAGCAGGGAAGCTGATACGGGGCTATCCTGCCTGCTCAGCTGTCACCTCAATGGCAGGCAGTGGGAGCCCTCAAAATGGAAGGAGTGAGCTTTCATTATGTTCTTTCTCCTGTATTATTTCATTTGCTGTGGTCTACATTTGCTGTATGCTGGCCCAGAGCAGTTAAGGGCATCTAATCTAAGAACTACCCGAATAAATACAAGTTGTGGTAATGACATAAGTTTTAAAAGAAAGCCACTTGATGAGTCTTCCCCTTTGACTTGTCTGTTTTGGTGCACTCTGAAGCATGGTGAGCATTATTCACTTGGAGCAGAATCATTTTTGCACTACCAGGTCCTGGTAGAAGGGAACTGGGGGTAAGGGTGGTTTGGATCCTTTGAAAAGCTGGTGTGATGGATGAGATTTGTAAAAATATGTCCCTATCAGGTCAGAGTAGCCTTATGGCCAGTAATTGAACAGCCTTCTGCCCCAAGAGCACTTGGAGAAAGGGCAGGACCAGTGTATGGACCTCGGTGTTAGGGACTGCAGTCAGCCCACCTGTGGCTTGCCCCATGAGGGGCTGTGCTCTGAGGTGTTTCTGATGGCACCTTCTTTGTGCTGTGACCACTGGCAGATGTGCATGTAGCTGGTGCTGAGGCATCCCAGGAGAAGGGCTGAGAGGTGCTGTAGTAATACACATGATTAATCAATGCAGGGGATGTATCTTGGATACGCAACTCTGGGGCAAGGGACCCACAGCTCATGTACTTCTGGTACAGGAGACAAGTGTCTCAGTAAAATCATAGCTCCTGGAAGTTCAGTGATAAATCTGACACCCATAGGTGTGGGTAGGGAATTTCCTGCAAACTGCTGACTATAAACATGACCTTTAACATTATTCAGAGAGGATCTTGTTCATGATCTATTAGACCTGTGTGGGACAAGCCCATAGAAGACGCATGGAATAAATCAGGTGAAATCCTGAAATGCCCTTGAACTGGTTCAGCCTCCGCTACCACAGTGAGGGCAATGGCAGCACGGCAGCCTGTGGGTAGGCTTTCCATGGCCACGCTGCAGTGCTGGGTGGGATGGGGTCTGCAGTCTGCTGGCAGGACCTGGGATTAAGAGAGGACACGAAGGAGTGAGTTGCAAGGAGCTTGGTCCTTCATAGAATCATAGAATTGTTTAGGTTGAAAAAGACCTTTTAAGGTCTTGTTACTTGGGAGAAGAGACGGAGAGAAATAGGGTCTCCCCTGAGCTTCCTTTTCTCCAGGCTAAACAAACCCTGTTCCCTCAGCAGCTCTTCATAAGACTTGTGCTCCAGACCCTTCACCAGCTTTGTTGCTCAACTTTGGACACCTAGCACCTCAATGTCTGTCTTGTAGTGTGGGGACCAAAACTGAACACAGTATTCGAGGTGCAGCCTCATCAGTACTGAGTACAGGGTTATGATCACTTCTCTAGTCCTGCTGGCCACACTATGTCTGATAAAAGCCAGGATGCTGTTGTCCTTCTTGACCACCTGGGCCCACTGCTGGTTTATATTCAGCCAACTGTTGACCAACAACAGGCCCTTTTTTGCTGGGCAGCTTTCCAGCCACTCTTCCCAAGCCTGTAGCATTGCACAGGGTTCTTGTGACCCAAGTGCAGAACCTGATACTTGGCCTTGTTGAACCTCATACAATTAGCCAGGGCCCTTCAGTTCAGACCTGTTCCAGAGACTAAATTCTGGGGATTGGTTATTTGTAGAGCTACGGTTGGGTTAGTGCAGTTGTTTCTAGAGCAGATATGAACTAATTTTGTTAGAGGGGAAGTTCTAGATCATGTTCTAGCTACCTTGGTCATTCTAGATCAGGTTCTAGCTCACTTGTCAGTTTTAGATCCAGTTCTAGATGATGTTCTAACTTGCTTGTTGGTTCTAGGTCACTTGATGGTTCTAGATCAGCGTGTGGTTCTAGAGCAGGGTGGAGGGGTCCTAGAGTCAGGGGTTACTCCTGTTTTTCAATCTCATGAGGATTTGTGGTTCTTGCTGATGGTGACAGTCTCGCTGGGTTTTTTTCTTTGATGGCTTTTTTTCTTGAGTATTTTGGGGTTCTTTCCTCCTCTGTGGCTCTTTTCAGTTGAAGGCCCATAGGATAGGGATCCTATCATCCCATAAAGTGCAGCTCTCCCGAGTTTCTAGCATGCTGCCTCCATAGCCATTCTTTTCTTTGGAGACAAAACTGGAAACTGGACACATGTCAAGCTGGTGGCCTTCACGGCAACTGGTTGCCAAGTTCCTGCTCCAAGGATTCTTGCCAGCCTCTCCAAGAGTCTTGTCTAACATTTGTGAAGGGCTTTGGTACTCACTCTTGCGCCCATAAGCACTTCAGCCAGGGCAGGTGCTTGTATAATTTATTTTAATAGTGTGGGTATTACAATCCAAAGCCAGTGCTATTTTCTTAAAGATGACCTAACTTGTAAAGCAGATCAGTATGCATCAATATAACCTTTAAGGCAAACTATATATTTGGCTTTGAACTTTAGGGTATCCTTTTTACTGGGTGAAAGAGTGAGCTAAGCAACAAAAATGTTACTAATACATTTTTTCAGTATATCTTGGCTAAAATTTAACTTGAACTACAAAGATGAAATACTTTACATTTTAAATTTTTATCCTAGGGTTTGAATAAACAAAAGTTAGAAAAGAGATTTGGTTTTCTGGTTGTTTTTGTCAGTAGCTGAAGGCAATAATATCTTTATTGACCCTTTGTGTTCACCCACGCTTTAGATGTTGGGTACTTGCTTATTATCAATGTGACTTCTCCTTTCTTTGAAAAGTAGCCTTTGAACCACCTCTCTTCATGGTTACATTTTCTAATCAGCTCACACGATTGAGCCTACATCAAATGATGCTTTACTTAATTCATTTCCGTTTGTATGATGTGATTCTTGGAGGGACTTGCATCAAAATTTTGGAGAGTCCTGTCAGTTTGAAAAGAATGTGACCTTTAAATTGTATCAGTATGTTTGCTGGTGCATAAGGGAAAGGAAAAGGTTTATCGTGATGGAAAAACCACTCTAAAAATGAAAAGTAATTAACTTGGAAGCAACATGCATAGGAAGTTAATTTGTTTATATTTAACTGACTTTTAAAAGACAGAATGAGGAGAAGACATTATTTCAGCAATAAGAGGTCCAAACAGCATGTCCTTAAACTTGGCTTAGAACATATTTCTGTGGATCTTGCTTTTCTGTATTTATAATAATAGATAAAAGTAAAAACATTCAAATATGATAGAATAGATAAAAGGTGTAATTCTTTGAAATTATCAAACGTGTTACTTTGTACTTTCATAACTGTATCTGTGGGCATGCTGTAATTCATAATTGACAATGTTAATTTTTGTAGAGTCTGTCACTGACTAAAATAGCAGAGCCAGGTTTTATGTGGGTATAAATATGCATATGCTTATGTGCATGTGAGAGTATAATTCAAGTCAACATGGAAGAAATGCTTTTGTATTGTAAATACAGACAGTGTGAATACAAGGACAATCCATCTGAAATGCCTAACATGGATATTGGAGGCAAATATAATATAGGTGCATGCTAGTGGAGCTTTATTTGTCTTATTAATTTTCACAGCCTTTATTAAGTATATAATACTTAAGTGAACAGTCAAATACGCTGCAGTAATGAATCGGAATATTGACTGTTCTCATTTCCTGCCTGCTATGCTTTGGGGTATGTTACTTTTAAACAGCTTTTACACATGTTGGAGTACACAGTTCCACTGAAAGTGTTGAAGTCTGGTTTGCCATGGATGCCGGGACCCAAAAGGCCAGGCTGCAGCAGCTTTGTGTCTCGTGCTGCCGTGGAGGATGGGGGGCAGGAGGGAGGCATGTTCCTACAGTTCTGCCGTTACCACATCCAAAATTATTGTTCACATAAACAAGGTGAGCAAGCAAACCTCAGGACAAACCAGGACTCGTCTAGGGGAAGCGGGAAAAGGCGGGAGCCACCAGGCAAGTGGGAGCGGGATTGTATGGGGCCTGCTCCTTTGGACCATGGGCTCCTGTTTAACCCATCTCGCCCGACAATGCTCTGAGGCTGCTGCACACTCTTACAATGATTGTGTGATGTGTCCAAATTTCCATCAGTGGAATTGGAAGGGGAAGATGTGGATTTAAAGGAGCCAGGGTACCTGGGGATCAGCTCCCCTGTGCTGATGCAGGAACTTCTCCTTAGCCCCAGGCAATCATCCAGCAGCAATTACCTCTTGTGGGTGCCACCCAGACTGAAGCCCTCCCTGCGTTTTACTTCCCAGGCATCTAATGACTTACCTGTAGAAAGTTTGGCTGGGAAGCCTGAATCGCCCCACTCAGTGCATCAGTGCGAGGGTTGGTGCCTGGCTGAATGACACTCGGATGGGTGCCAGCACATGGGCTCTGCAGAGGGCACTGAAGCAGCAAAGGCATTGTCTGCCTGGGCTCCTCACTTACAGACTTTCAGCCTAGGCCTATATGTTGGCATAAATTATCTTCTCATTCAGCATCCCCACCTCCTCCAGGCCTTTTATGTCCATGGCTGTATAGAGAAGGTCTCCATGAAGCCCAGTGCTGCACTAAAAAATGAATGTTCTGCACCATCACTGCCCCAGCTGGGCTGAGGGTGGAGATTTGCCACTGAGATTTAGGAGAGGTCATCAGGTATTAGGTGGCTTTTAACAGGGAATTAACCTAAGAGCTTACACACCAGGGCTCTGAAGAGGGTTTCTATACTTCAGGTTGCTGAGCTATGGTAATTCTGCCTTCTGAAGAGCTTTCCTTGATACCATCTCCTTTCAGTTGCATTTTCTTGCTTTTAGTGTCTTTTAATGGAAAATAAGTAATTCTTGGGACTTACTGACATGGAAAGGAAATGGGGACAAAACCTGGGGTTTGGTCTCATGATAAATCAGGTACCCTGCTAGGGTTACATGCATCCTCACAGCATGAGGTTATTCCACATCACCAGTGTCTTGTCTTTGGTAAGGAGGTAAATGCCATCTTTATTGGACATGTATCTGTGCTGCAGGCAAACAGCTTGAGGATCCTGGGTATCAAATTGAAGTCCTTGAAATGAGGAATTCTGAGCACCAGAAGAACAAGCACTGAGAAATAACCAGTTCCTTGACTGACCCAGCCTTCTGGTTAGCTTCAGCTCAAGCTTTGCAGCCATGTAGGCAGGCAGATGGATGGTTGAGATCTTCTAATAAGTATTGCCCAATACAGACATGGTTCAGCATATGTGTACTTAGGATGACTGTGAGTAGCCTAAATGTGGCTGTTGGGCAATAGTTTGCTGTTACACAAATAACACAGATGTTGCACAACCAGGGAGGGGTAATTCTTCAGGTGTCCCAGTGCTTTGGCTGTGGCTCTGCTCAGTTGAGAGTCTCGTTTAAGCAATGCTGTGGGAGCACAGCGCAGGGCACACAGTGCTCCCTAATGTCATGTTTTTTTCTAGTCACAGGGGACAGATCCCTATCTCTTTTGCACTGCTGTCACAGGCAGAAGGGGAAGGATGTGCCCTTGTGTGACAAGGATGTGCCTATGTGACACACTGCTGGTGGAGGTGCCTGTCCTCTGTCCATCTGTCACCCCTTGTCCCTTCGTTTAGCATTGGTTGGAGCTGTGAAAGGGGCACAGAAGCTGTGGCTGTCCCATCAGCAGACATAGGACTGTTCTCAGATAAGCTTGGGGCCAAGTTTTTAATCTGGTTTTTAGTCTGGAGAACCTCATGCTTACAGCCCCAGGGTGTGAAGAACTCAGACTGGCTGCAGCTGGGAACACACCCCATTGTGTCAATGTGCTTTGGCTCTGCTGCTGGGTAGTCTGGCAGTGTGAGATGTTCAGATGTGGATCAGCACTGGCTGTTCCTTAAACAGGCCCAGATTGCTATTCTTGTACTCTTAATACTCCTTAAGCTGGTTATAGAGGAAATTCTACTTTAGACATTACTGTGTGCTCCCTGCCAGTCCTTAGCACAGCTCATCATGGTACCTATTTCAGCAACAGGATGGATGCAGGATACCCAAATGAATAGAAAATTATTTGGCATAGCTTTGTTAAGCACTTGAAAAGGATTTTGCAGAACTCTGTTAGTGAGAGAAATTATAAAGATGGAGTACATGAAAGCACAGTGGAGTTGGACTCTGTGTGGGCCCCTCTGCAAGCCCCGTAGACTGGGGTACAGGCAAGCACAAAGGTCCCCAGAGCTGGAAGAGGGAGAGCCAGCCACCTTGGCTTTGTAAAGTTTTCTCTGTGCCCTCAGGAGCCAGTCCCAGGGCAGATCAGCATTTGCAGCTCCTGGGACCAAGGAAAGCTGGAACTGGTGAGACATCGCTGACCATGACTAAGCCCTCAGGTGAGAGGAAGAGCCATCAGCCCACCACTTGTTTTGACTGAGTCCCTGAGGGGTCTGATTCAGGGTTGTTTTAAACCACTAAGTCCAATGGGCTGAAGGTGGACAGAAACTACCTGCTGGCCTACACTCCCCTCTGGGTGTGTGGATGTGGTTTCAAGGGTAAACCAGGAGCCTGGTGACTCTGCTGGGCAAGCACTGCAGATCTGATTGTGAATCCCAGAGAGCAAGACATCCGTCAGTGTAAGCACCTTGGGCCAAGGTTGGTGTCAAGTGAGGAACAGGCCTAGTTCCCAAAAACATGTGCATTGAGCCAAAACATGCAGTGCTAGCGCAGCCAGCCAGGCTCAGCTCTGAAGCCCCGGCCCAATGTGGTCTGGTGTATCCAGCACTGTGTGTGTGCATGGGCATCAGCCCTGGAGCGCACAATGGGGACATTTGCTTCTCGGTTACAGGATTTGAAATTCTTCTGCTCTTTGTTTGCTGCCAGAACAGAAGAATATGTGGATCCTCATGAGCTCTGATCTCTCTCATTAATCTCCTTCCTCTGAATGCCCAAGATCATTAAGGACAGGGAAAAGAAAGCCCCTTATCTGACTGCCAGCAGTGCTGAAAGGGCCCTCTATATTACCTTGTGGTTTATAATTTCCAAAGTATTTGTGTCCAAATTTACCAGAAGACATTAAGTATGGCTGTGGGGAACATGGAAACAGCAGCAGCATGGACACAGCTTGCTCTTGCATATATATGAATGGAGCAGCATTCACAAAGCAATTAAGCATGAGTTTTCAGTGGGCATGGGAGCACCAGATGGAGAAATGCCCTGTAGACTCTTAACATGAATGTACCTGGCTGATGTCTTTTTCTGCTGTGTAGTTATTAATGTATGGACTGCATAAAGGCAAAGTAGCAACAGATGATGGTGTTGCACAGAAGAGTGGACATTTCTGAGTGAGTGAAGGTTTTATTCTTCGGGAGACAATGTGGGCCTGTGTGAGGCTCAGGAGACCAAAGTTGAGAGAAAGTCTGCTCCCTGCCAGGGCCTTTGATGTGAGCCAATTCTGAAGGCAGAATTAATTCCAAGGGAAAGAACATAGATATTTGGGTGGTTTGAGGATCAAGGGGTTGCCTTCAAAGCTGGTTGGGCATCTGGTGCTAACCTAGGGTAGGTGATGTAAATAAAACAAGTGACCTAGAAATACTCCAGGACTTCACATCTCTGCTTTCTCTTCTGCTGGGCTCATGCAGAGTCTCAAGTTTCTGCTGTTGGTTGGCAGGGGAATGGTACTGATGCAAGCATGACACCAATGATAAAAGAAAACCATGCCAAAGTTGTGCATGTACAGAAATGAATGGTTTTAGGTACATAGAATAATCACATGAGCACACATATATGTCAAAGCATCTTTGTAAGGTGCTAAAGCAGAAGATTGTGCAGAACGTATTTATGTGGAAATACATCTTGAGTTGGTAAACACCCGTTTACACTCTTCTCCATGTATGTGCACAGAAGCTTTTCATGGCATAGTATGAACATGACTAAGGGGGAGTACTCCTGCTAATTGAGATGAGAAAAGATATGGAAGCACTTAAAAGAGGGAGATTACACATTCTTGTAAAGTCTTCAAAGATTAATTCATGCACTGGTATACAAATATGTGGGGTGGGGGGAAGAGATATATCCAAACACAACACAGGGAGTTATACCCACGGAGAGATGAGTAGTCCTCATCTCTCTTTGGATGTAGGTTTAATACCTTTGTGATGATAATTAAAGACCTGTTTGGGTCTTACATCTTGTGATTTACTGTGGTCTTATAAATCTTTCAGCAATTTGAAACCTGCAGTGAACAAAGGCATTACAAAGGTTTGGAATAGAAACAAAGAGAAGGAGCTGCACTGCATTTGGCAGAGGGTACCTTAGGCTCTCCGGAAAGAGCGGCTGATAGGTAGGGACAGTAGGAGGTACCACAGGGCTTTCCAGCCCAGGAGACAAAAAGCCATTGCCTGTGGACCCCTATCTTTCCCACCAAAGGGAGGCACTCCTCTCGGGTACCTACATCCTCCAGCTGGCTCTTACAATCATGGAAGGGGATCTTGGGCAGGCTGATCCCTTTCTGAAGGTGCAGACCTTTTCTGGTGGCTCCGTACCTTCCTGAAGAGCTTGAAGATGGGAGGGATGAGCGTGAGCCTGGGAAGTCGCCTGTGAGGTAGGCAGTGCTGTCGGAAGCTGTGGGTGGAGGTGGGCAGGGAATGCAGCTGGGACCAGAGACAAGTAGTGTGGAGGTGGTTTTAGGGGTGGAACTGGAAAGGGAAATGGAGCTGGTGAGGGATATGCCTGTGAGTGACAGAAATGGAGCAAAAATAATTAGATGAGATGTGTGAAATGGGTGGCTGTGGTAAGAGGCACTGGAACGAAGAAGAAAAACAAAGAATGTGGGACGGAGTCTGGAAGAAAGAGGTAGAGGCCCGGAGGGCTGGATAGAAACGGAGAGGAAAGGGGGAAAAAAGGGGTCACAAGGGTTTGGAGAACAAAGAGGTCTCTCTAAGAGGATGAACAAGTGTGAGAGGCAGGTGGGCCAGGGAGGCTCCACTCTACCACAGAGCATCCCTGTTGTGGGGTGCACCCAGATGGCTGATTGGGGGGAGACCCTGAGGAACAATTTCTTCACAACCAGTCTGAGTTTCTGATCTGCTGGCAGTGAAAGTGCTGCAATGGTTGTCTGTGGACATGCACAAACCGCATCTCTTTCCTGCCCTCTTGGTGACTGTGGCAAGGTGCTCTCACTCGCTACTTCCAGGAAGTCAACAGGCTGTGTCAACAAGGAAAAGGTTGGGAGCTTGGTCTAAAGCAGCACTGTGGTTGCAGTGTGATGGAGGCTGAGAGACTGTCATAAGACCTGGATGGCTCCTAGGTTTCATCAACGGGAGTTAAAGGTCCTCTTTGGCAAACAGAGGTGGGAGGCAGACAAGCATGTTCTTGGGGGCACGATGGGACTCACGTGAGAAATTAATGACGTGAGTCATGGTGTGCAGGGAAAATAAGCCATTGCATTGCTGTCCTTCTTCCAAAGGGCTGAGAAGGGACATCTTGAGAACAGTTGGCTTCACAAAAGACTTTGTACCTCAGCATGCTCCCATTGATGCACTGCCTGCCTGAGCAGGCAACAGGAAAGTCTTCTTGATGGTCCCACAGTTATGGCAATAAGAGGTGGCTGGGACAATACCTGGGGTGCAGAACAACACCCAGCTCTGTGGGCACTGGCCAGGCTGCCCTGCCACTGTGAGGGCAGGGAAATGGGGGACAGCGCAGGGATGTTCAGCAGCATCTACCACATCACATATGCCAGTCCAGTCCTTGTCAGTCAGACTGCTTGCTTGTGCCACTCTCTTTGGCGTTTGTTTTGCTATTCCAACACTGAACTATTTTTTTTCTACTCTTTGGCCAGCTTGCCTGATGTCCACTTGATGTTTGGTGGTACAGTGGCTCTGTCACAGCAGTGACAGCAGTCCTGGCTACTCCTGCCAAAAAAATCAAAGCTGAAGAATGTGGAGGTGGAGTTGTTGGTAGGACTGAGGGATGGAGAGGCATCAGAGACCATCTGCAGAGAGCATGGGGTTGTCTGTGCAGTCGACAGAGAACGCCATGATTTGCCCAGTGAAGATGGTGATTTTTGGCTTCCTCTCTAGGATGAGATAATTCATTGGATTCCCACCAAGAAATCAGCACTCCCTCCTGCAAACAGTTCAACCCTGCTGAGAGCATCTGTGATGATTATCACTGTAGATGAGTCTCCAAGAATGCCAAGGGGGTGATTCTTCAGAGAATCAAAGCCTGGCCACTTGTGAGTGGATAAGAAAGTAAATAAAATGATGAAGAACTTGGTCAATTGATACCTTCCTATGCTGGAAGGACTATTGTCCTCACCAAGGTCAGGAGAAATGGGAGGCACTAGAAATGAGCAACATGAGCAATACTGGAAATGAGCAAAAGCCAGGGGAAGGCTTTGATTTTTCTTAATTTTTTTTTTTTTGCAAATGATCACCTGTGTGATTGTCACTTCACCATTTCCAAATCAGAACATGACTTAATTCTGGGTTCTGCAAGGAAGAAAAATTTTTGCTACCAGGTTACTTCTGATCCCCTAAATGATCTACAATAAATCCACCTATCTCTTCTGAGGCAACTTGGGATCAAACTAAAATAACTTAGACCAGAGCTCTGACCCCACAGTAAATCCTGTTCGAGTGCCTGCATATAGGTTGTCTCTGGTGGGCAGCTGAGACCCTTCAGTATGTACTCATGATTTTCACCCTTGCTCCCCTGCAGGTCCTTAGGGAGAGGCAGGGAGAGGTCATGGGCAGGCTCCTGGTAGGAGATGGCCCCAAGAGATCAGTGCCTGCTCCTTCTGAGCACCTGTGGCTGAGAGGGGAAGGAGAGACTGGTGGGGTCAGGAGAACGAAGGCTGATATTAACCTGTGGGTGAGCAATGGGCTTGCCAAAGAGGTGGGAAGCAGAGCCTCCTGTTTATGTCTGGGGGAAGGTTGACTTTGCTCCAGAGGGATGGGGGTAGAGCTGGGGTGGCTACTGGCTGTGGCACATCTCCGGTGATTTAGATCTGGAGATACGGGGGAGGTTAGCAGCTTTGGCAGCCCAAGGCTGACTTTTCCCCAGCAATTCAACCATTCCTCCTCTCCCAAACTGAACATGCCCCGACACCTTTGCCTTGAACTGAATTGCATTCAAGAGCCTGGGTTTGCCCACACATGTTAAAGGTACGGCTGGGGGGCAAAT
>NW_010181922.1:106896-109213 GCF_000695765.1 Mesitornis unicolor
CACAGCTCCAGTGTGGAGGAAAAGGGGAGCCATCAGCAGAGCCCAGAGCTTGGCTCCTGCACCCAGCAATGACTCTGGAAGCAGCCATGCATAGCCCAGCTTCCCATCACAGGTCCTTTCCAGAAGAGTTCCTCCTCATCTAACATTTGGGTTTTCAAGCCAGGATTGAGTATCCTTAGGGAGATAAACCATCCAGAGGAGGAGGGCTTGATCTGCCGGGAGTTCATTGCCACGGCACTGCAGCTGCATGGTGATGATGGGGGTCTGGAGGCAGGGGTGATGGGAGCCGGAGAAGAGAGGGGCACAGCGGTGTGAGAGCTCAGAGGGCTGTGGAGTCTGCTTGGCACTCACTGGTGTGCTGCTCCTCCCCAGAGCTGGACCTTCCCCAGCTTGGGCAGGAGTTTGCAGGTGTGAGCTGTATGCTGAGTACTTTCACCCTTGCCAGTTTTTAGGTAGAGGCAGCCAAGGAGAGAAGTATGGTCTTCTCCTCCCCTTCTCTTTGGCTTTTTGCATATGGAGGAGGAATATTATCTTCATACTCCTTCTAGTCAATCCAATGTACCAGGATCTTCACAGGAAGTGAGCTTCCATGGCTGGGAGTTGAAGATTACCAGAGCTGGCTTGGGAACATCTGCACGGTTAACATGCAAGGGATATGGGCATCTGCCTCTGAAGAGGAGCAAACGAGCCTTCCAGATTTCCCTTCTGATTACTACAGCATGTTTCTTCCTGCCACAGGTAGTTCATCAGATGCCAGCTGCCAGGCTAAGGATGCAAACAAGACATGTTAAGTAAAATACTCCAGCATCCAACCTGGATGAGCAAGCTGGAAAGGAAAAGGAAATTATTCCTGTGGAGCAGGATAAAGGCTCACCTCACTGAACAGACTGCATGTGGGCAGTGCTCTGAATAGGGAACGGCTCTTTGAAGGGCATGAAAATCTGAACCAGAGGTAAAACCTGGCACTGGCTTCCAAGTGATGGGGGAATCATCTGATGGTAGATAAGGTAAGGAATTCATTAGGAACACTGTGATCAAGAGGAAACAGCAGGAAGCTCGCAGGATACATCCTGCCATACATCCTGCCGCTCAGGCCCAAGCTAAGAGGGCATGACTGCAGACATGATTAGTACAGAAGAGCAGCAGGACTGGGTCAGACCAAAGGTCTGCCTTGACTCATCTCTGCATCCAAAAGCAGATGCTTCAGGAAGAGAGAGCATAGCAAATGCGGTGATATTTGCTTCAGCTTCCAGCCAGTGTCCAACTCCTGAACCAAAGCTGCTCTTGTGGGGACATTGATGTTGATCAGAAAGAGCTTTCAGTTTCCAGGAGACCCCTCATTTCGTGGGAGGGAATGCATCATGTGGCTGGTCAGCACTGGGTGCTCATTCTAGGAGTCTTGTGTTGTTTTTACACCCCTCCTGGCTCTGAAATGTCCTGTGAGTGGTGGGTGCAGCCCCAGCCATCAGGGGTTGTCCCACCAGGCATGGTTGTGGTGCCATGGCTGCCCTGGGCAGGTCACGGGTGTCTGCCACCAAGCTGTGGCCAGGCTTGGCTTTGTGCATGGGGAATTTTGGCCCTGTAGCTGATGGCAGCAAAGTCTCTAAAAGCCAGGCAGTAAAGGTGATCAGCAAGGTAATTTGGACAAGAAATAACAAGAGTCTTGTGTAGTCTCTCAGGTCCAACTGAAGCAGTGATCAAAAGGAATATGAAATTAGGAAAAATGTAGGGAATGCACATAAAAATGTGTCCTGGGGCGAGCTGTTTCCCAAGAATCACAGGATCAGAGTTTTTGTGATTCTTAGCAGTGCAATACTGAGGATGACAAAAAGTGGGCTTAACTGGGAAATGGCCATGGTTTATGAGGTAGGCCATGAAATAGAAAGTAATGTTACTTCTCCATGGCCATTTCAGAAACTGAATAGTCCCTGACACGAATAATTACTGATCGTGCAATTACCTTGGCACCGGAGCATCTGGGAGGCAGACCCAGCCCAGCTCCTGTTAGACTTCAGCATCACCACCCAGTGAGGTGCCTGTCTGCCTGTGTGTCCTTGCTCTGTCTGTCTTAATGCTACCTCGAGGAATGTGATGTCTGTGTGATTTTATGCCACATCAAGCTAAAACCAGTCAGTAGGCTCAAAAATAAGAGGGAATGGTACTGAGACAGACAGACCGATCAGCAAAACACAAAGCTTGGGATCATGTAAATCGTGTGTTCTTAAGGTTAAAAAGTGATCCGTGCTCCAGAAAGCCGTGGGGGTGGTGGGGGGAAGGCGGCGAGTCACCCGCCCCTCTCCGCTCTGGCACAGCCGCG
>NW_010181923.1:0-728 GCF_000695765.1 Mesitornis unicolor
CCTCATGACCTCAATATTGTTTTTTTCTAACACGAATCAGATCAACATATCTCACACAGAGTACTTACACCTCTGTGTGGATGGCAAGGAGTCTGGTTTTGAGGTTCAGTCAGAAACACACAGAGCACTGAGGCTGCTTTGACCATTGGTCTAACCCGTCAGCTCGTACCATGACAGTTTCAGCACATGATGTTTTGGCACTTCTGAAGTCAGTGATAATAATAATTGTATTCAGAGACATTCTCCTTACGGTGTCCCTGATCCAATACCATTAGAAAATGTCAGTGATAAGTCCCTGACATAACACAGGTATCCTGGTCTGTAGGGAGGACATTTTGAATACTCCTAATTCCACACAACTGTGTAATTGTTCTGGGCCTAGGCAGTATCATTAGATCCTGGCAGCTGCAGAGCAAGACCTGTGACTCCACTGTGACACTATACAGTCCAAATACTATCTGTCCTATGAAATACGATGGCTCTTCCCTTTGATTTTTTTCACTGCGTGTATGAGAAAAATATCATAGGTATGAGATCATCCCAAAGCACTCTGAACCTCGAACTTACACTTTTGCTCTGATCAGACATGTTTATTTTAACTGCCATTGGGGTTTTCACCAATTAGACTGGATAGCCTGTTGTAGACTAGAAGGGTGTCGAAAAAATTAGTAAATAAGAAATAAATAGACATTACAGCACTTTATACCACCATCTTTTATACAAGAAGC
>NW_010181924.1:0-518 GCF_000695765.1 Mesitornis unicolor
GTCCTGAGCCGTGTTTGGGGTTTGTTCCGAGAGTCCTGTGCCATATTTGTAGGGTTTTTCTGGGAATCCTGTTTCATGTTAGGTTTTCTCAAGAAGTCCTGCACCATCTTGTGTGATATATTTGGGAGTCTCGCATTGTGTTTTGCTTTTTCTGGGAGTCCTGCAGCGCCTGTTTTTTTCTAGGTATCCTGCACGGTGTTTGGGGTTTTTCTGAGAGTCTTGCACCACTTTGGGTTTTTCTGGGAGTCCTGCACTGTTTGGGTTTTCTCTTGGAGTCCTGCACAGTGTAGGGATATCTCAGGGAGTCCTGCACCATCTTGAATGATATGTCTGAGAGTCCCGCACTGTTTGGGGTTTTTCCAAGAGTCCTGCGCTGTGTTTGGTGTTTTTCTTGGAGTCCTGCACTGTTTGAGGGTTTTTCTTGGACTCCTGCAGTGCCTGCGGTTTTTCTGGGAGTCCTGGTCCATGTTTGGGGTTGTTCTCTTGAAGTCTTGCACTCAGTTTGTGGCTTTTCTGGG
>NW_010181925.1:0-10146 GCF_000695765.1 Mesitornis unicolor
CTGGGCAGGAGGGGCTCCCCCTGAGCTGCTCCGTGTGTCCCGTCCCCGCATCACCGGTCACTGCAGTTCATCTCCCAGCCCCGCAGCTGCTGGGTGCCAGCGGGGTCCAGCCGGCCCAGGGCTGTGTCCCAGGGCAGGGGCTGTGCCAGCGAGCCCCTCGCAGAGAGCCCGGTCACACAGCACCACCTGAAATAAACACCTGAGCAGCATAACTTTAGAAGCTCGTTGGAAACGCGGCACTTGCTTTTCTGTGGCACTCGCACAGGTGTCCAGCTCTGTGCCCTGCCCTGGCCGCACCTGGGGGACATGAGGGGCTCACTGGGCAGCGGGCAGGGACCAGGACAGCCGTGTAGGGCCAGGACCAGCCTCTGCCATCCAGGGCTTGTCTCGCATCAGCCTGGGTTCATCACCTTGCGGTGCCATCCCACCTCTCTCCCGAGGTCTCACCTGAACTCATCCCATGCTCGATCCCAGCTGCGGAGGTGGGAAGTGCCTGCCATCACCTTTGGCTGTTGCTCTTAGCCCTTCCTGCCTTGCTGCTGTTTTGGTGGAGCTCAGGCCTTCCTTTCCGAGCATCCCAGGCAAAGCTCGGCTGGTGCCGCTGTGCCCCCTCTAGCGTTGCCCACATGCGTTCCCTGCACATCATCTTGCTCTCACTGCGCTGGTCTGGGCGCTCTCTGCCGCTCTGGTCCACGACTTTGCCTGGGAAGGGCTGCGTCCTCCCCAGGCTCTGCTGGAGAGCTCAGCTCACAGAGGAGATCTGAAGCATCCCCTCGAGGGAGAGCCCAGCGTAGGGGCTGGGGGCGATGATCTGAGCCCAAGGGTGAGTTATGGGTGAGCCTGCAAGGGGAGCAACCATGGCAGACAGTGACACAGGGAGGGAGCTGCTCTGCTCAGGTTTCGGCAGGGGATGGAGTGGAAACCATGTGCCTCAATCACGGAGGGTGTACCTGACAGCAAACAGTCCTTGGGATGGGGTGACTGTTTGCTTGGGTACAAAGCTAATATATCGAGCCCCTTCTTCTGTTCAACGTGTTTATCTTTTGCTCATTTTCTCTCTTCTTCATGGGTATAGTTTCTTAAGGGTGGGTTGTGGCAGATGTGCTGCATCGTCCTTGCAAGCCCAGCCACAGGGCTGCCCTTTGCTGCTGCGCAGGGTGATGCTGCTTATCCAAACAGCCCTGCTCCAACTTATTCTGCCCCAGGACTAAGGTTATGGAGTTGGCTTATGCCAACCAAAGTCTGATTTTGGGATCAGCCAATTCAGCCCATCGAGCTGGAAACCAAATTTGGGAAGGGTATGAGGAGAAAGAAGGCAAGGGCCAACCCTTTCTGCAGAGACACAGATTTAGATCAGCTTAAACCCCTCACAGCACTGTCTCTCCTGTGTCTGTGGCATCGAGCGAGGGACTCGTTGCCTTTCAGCTCCACTACCTCCTTCTTCTCTGGTTGGTAACGTGTCTGACGCTGCGCGTTGCTGTTGGGTGCCTTTTGTCTCGTTAGTGAAATCTTGAGCCCTTTAAACTCTTGAAAGAAGTCTGTAAAGTTGTTCCTGTTCAAACAGAGCCCTGTTTGTTAAATCCGGGCAGTAAAAGGATCACCCTGATGGTCTATGCTGCTTGAGTTTGGTTGTGTTCCTGCTTGCTGGGGCAGGGTCAGAGCCATTTGCCCTGAAGCAGCAGTTTGTGAGAGCGGATCGAGTGGGGAGGCCAAGGGGGGCTGTGTGATGCCCCAAGGGAGAGGGGGGGGTGGCTGCTTTGCTCAGAGCAGGGTGTGAACAGAGCTGACGTTAATTGTTTTGGGGGAAGAAGTTCATAAACATCTTGTATAACAATTTTCCTGGATTATGAAGTGGATGACTGGCTGGTGACACCCGTCTAGGGAGGGCAGCATGAGATTTAACGTAGTGCTAAAAAGAAACCCGTGTGGAGTTAGGCACTGGAAGCTTTTGCACTTGTGTTGGAAATTAAGGTAAAGATCATATATAGGCCGAGATTTTGAGATGCTTGGGTCTACATTATGGATAGAAGTCAAGGAAAAAAAGAGGAAAAATTAGGAGTTGCATTGGCCGGGAATCGAACCCGGGCCTCCCGCGTGGCAGGCGAGAATTCTACCACTGAACCACCAATGCTCCAGCTGTTGGCTGCTGCCTGCACAGCTGGCTGCTGGCTTGGCTGCAGGGACAGCCAGGGCCTTGGAGTGGCTGCATGGGCTGGAGCGGGGTCGCAGGTCCCTTCGTTTAACTGCAGCTGATGGGTTAAATATCTCTGGGTAAGGAGCCGCAGGTTCCTGAGGAGGAGCAGGTATCGCATGCACAATCCTTGTCTGGTTGCTGTTAAGGTTTGGGTTGTATTTGCATTATATCAGTGGTGGGCAACAATTCCCCGCCGAGCCACCCGCGCTCCTGGTGCACGCTGAGCAGTTCTGTGCTGCCATCCTGTGCTGTGTCAGGGGTAAATGGTACATTTTGGAGAGGATGTTTGTCTGTTGACCTGGTGGCTTCCTCCCTGCAAGCGTGCAGCCCTGGTGAGGTGGCCCTTGAGAGCCCATCCTGGGCTGGGAGTTTGTGAACGGCGTGGGAGGCTGCAGGATGGGGGCAGCAGGAGGGCAGTGAGCCCCACTGGGTGTGAGTGGGGAGGAAGGAAGAGCTCTGGTTTCGCTTCTGGGTTCCTTGGGTGTTCCTCATTTCGGTACTGCTTTCTCTGGCGTTTGTCGTGGCTGAAAATCCCTGTTTCTGGCAGCAGCGGGGAGCTGGGTGCCCGAGCATTTGTATCGGAGAGAACCTAAAGCCCCCTGGGTGCTTTCCTCTTCTCTCCCCAGGCTGGTGCGAGAGTTCGTGTCTCAGAACAACACCTCCCAAATCAAACACGTGATCCAGATCCTGTCGCAGGAGTTCGCACTCTCCCAGCACCCACACAGCCGGAAAGGAGGACTCATTGGCCTGGCCGCTTGCTCCATCGCCCTGGGCAAGGTAGGTTTGGGTGGGGTTTTTGGGCTTGTGGGAGAACGGTGGCTTCTCCTCGGTCAGCAATGGAGACGCTCGGGCTGGCAGCCCCACAGCTCCCTGGCTCCCTCCCTGTGTTGCAGCATATGGCTGGGATGGGCATCAGTCCAGCTCTGGAGGTTTTACGTTGATGTCCCTTCCACGTGAAGTTGCCTGATTTCTGTCCAAATGAAGGTCGTTCTCCTGGTCTTTCAGTTCGTTAACAAGAACAAGCTCAGTAAGTTTCCCCCATGGCTTTGCCGGAGCACCCAGGTCCCCATGGAGGGGAACATGGACTCTGCAGGCTCACGGCTCCGTTGGGCTTTTTGAACCAAACCACATGGCTGGTTTTTGATAGTGCCTGCAAGGAAAGGAGTTGTTTTGGTCCATAGTAAGCGTCAAAGAAAGCAGAGGGCTTGGGCAAGAGCAAGCTGTGCTTGTTAGAAGAGCTATGAGGTAGATTTAAATTCATTTATTCCCCTTCTAATGACAGTCCTGATCGGTCTGAGAAGATGCTTTCAAGCCTGATGGCTTTTACACTGGTGGCCGAGGGCTTCTGAGCATCATTCCCATCTTTGTCCTCTTGCTAAAGTGCAGAGGCTCTTTGCAAAACATTCCCCTCTGGAATGAGCAGTGCTCTGCTCTGCCTCAGCCTGGGCATGTAACCCACCTTGTGCTCCTGCACAGTGCAGGGACAGGCACTCCCTGCTGCCAGAGCTGCTCTGGGGACGGAGGAGTTGCTTTTGCTGGCCTTGAGGGGCCTTGGAAATACTTGGGAGTTGAACTTTTTGTTCTGCTAGTCTGCGCGTTGTTGATTTACTTGCTATCTCCTGCTCTAGATGCTTGGGAAGTACCAGTCTTTTTTCCCAAAGCAGGGGGTTTTTAACCTCAAAACAAGCCAACGTTCTGCCTCCACCTCTGGTTTTGTCTGAAGGTCCTGCTGTTGTGTCAGTGAATCCTTAAACAAAATCAACGTTCTGCCTCTACCTCTGGTTTTGTCTGAAGGTTCTGCTGTTGTGTCAGTGAATCCTTAAACAAAAGCCTTCTGGCTGGGGAGGAGACCTTGTTATCAGATATATTTGCTTGTGGGCAGAGTCAAGGTCAGCCTAGTGTGGCTTTCCCATGGCGCAGGAGGACAGACTTCAGTGTCTAAAATGAATCTCACCTGGGAATCGGAGCCCCACAGTCATATCATGTGTCCACCTTAAATCCTTGTCCATAAACAGCTGCACAGGCTGAAGCTGCTTCTCTTCTGGTGGCTGGGACCACTGTTCAGTCGGTGCTTCTGGGGACAAACGGGGAGGGCGGGGCTTTTGACAACAGGGCAGGACGGTGCTTTGGGGACTGCTGGTTGTCTGGCTTTTGTGAAGCCTGTGTCACCAGCTCCTCCACGATCCCCAGCTCCTGACATTACACAGAGCCCAACAGACCAAGACCACCTTTGCTGTCTGGGATGTTCTCCCTGGTCCTGGAAGCCTCGGTGGATTTCTGCAGAGACCCCTGGTGGGGTGGGATAAATCCTGGCTGGGGGCTGGTGACCGCTGGCTTTGCTGGGGATCTGCCTCATCCCCCGGCTGCAGGGCAGAGGGAGGCAGAGACGGATTTCTCTGTGGTCTCCAGGCAGAGATGAATGGAGTGCCCAGGAGGCAGCCCCTCTTCCTTCGGAAGGTTCTCAGTGTGAGTGGTGAATACCTGCCCAAGTTTCTTGCTCATCTTTGGGAATCAAAACCAGCCAAGTACAGCTGCAGAAATTGCTTCAGTTACTGGTGTAGACTCCCTTGAAACAATTTCTGAGCTTGCTCAGGTGACTATAAATAATAAAATCCAGTAATTTCAATAATAAAATTCAAAAGTCGTGAATAAATCCTGTCCAGTATAGGTGAACGAAGCCATCACGGACCTGAATTTTTGTAGTAGGTTCCAGAGCAGCGCCATCTCCTCCCTTTCCCTGCAGCGCGGTGCTCAGCTGACCACCCTCCTCTGTCCCCAGGACTCTGGGCTCTACCTGAAGGAGCTGATCGAGCCGGTGCTGACGTGTTTCAACGATGCCGACAGTCGGCTGCGGTACTACGCTTGCGAGGCGCTCTATAACATTGTCAAGGTGGCCAGGGGCTCCGTCCTCCCACACTTCAATGTGCTCTTTGACGGCCTCAGCAAGGTAAGAAGCTTCCTCTCAACCCCCATCTGTTTTTCTTTCTCATGCTGGAGAAGTAAGACTTGCTCTTTAGTCCTCGCCTTTTCCGAGTCAAACCAGCCAAGCTGTCCAAGGTTGTCTTTATTTTCCTGCTTCTTGTTGAACAGTATTAGGAAATGAGGCTGACAGAATTGCAGGCAAGGTGGCTCTGCAGCACTACGGCTTTGTGGGGGCTCTAGGGTTAAAACCACATCTTCATGTGCCTGTCTTTGCAGCTTTGCACTGGAAACTTGTATTTCTGTGCTCCTTGAGAGCATGGCTGCTGGCCCATCAAAACCGGCGTAGCTGGGGGAGGTGGTGGTGCTTGATATCCCCCTTAGGAAGTCCCTCTGGGGAATTTGTTGGAGCCTAACAAGCAGTTGGAGATAAAGGAACTCCTTTGTGTCCGTTCCTGTAATGCCAAAGGAGAGCACCAGTCCCAGGAGCCTGCGGGGAGCATCACTGCAGAGCAGGGAGCAGACGTGGGCCCCACTGCTGCAACAGCTCTTGTTTGTGTCGTTCACAGCTGGCTGCTGATCCCGACCCGAACGTCAAAAGCGGCTCTGAGCTCCTCGATCGGCTTCTCAAGGTATTTTTCCCCCTTCAGCAGAGAATCCTTCGTGCAGGCAGTGGGCATGTCGTGACTGGGGATGTGTCACTCTCCAAGGCTGTAGCTGCTGAAACCATCTCAGCTCAGTCCTGTGGCCACTATCAAAACATTCTCTTCTCTCACCAACCGTAGCCTCTTAGGTTGAGGGTCTGGTGGTGCTCTCAGGCAGCTGGGCTGAGGGGCTGATAGGTTATCGCAGTGCCACATGTGTGTTCAGCTCTTGGCACCCAGACATTTGGGGAAGCAAGGTTTTAGTCCAAGTAGGGTTGCAGCCCATCCCAGGCAGCAGAAGGGCTGCTCCTCTGCTTCTCCTCCTTGGCTGAGTGAGTAGCAGTGTGAGAGGAGCTGCTCTGCTGCTTCAGGGTGGGGAAGTTGGTTCCTGTTCCTGTTCTTCCTGCCGATGGGCTTTTACTCTCACACATCTCCCAGTTCCTTTTCTGCTACCCAGAGGTGAGTGGCTCCCTGCCAGGTCCTGCCCCCCGCTCCTCCTCGTTAGCACACAGCAGTTAATGCAGTCTCCTCGCTGCCTGCTGCAAGCCTCCCTGCTGGGAGATCTGCTCCACCGCGCTGGTGTGAGAGGCTGAGCCGTGCAGCAAGATCTGTCAAGCGTGTAGGAAGAGCTTTAAAGGAAAGCCAGGGGACTCTCCCACCCCTGACACATGTGCTTATATCAGAGGTGCTCGCTCATGTGTGCAGCACACCACTGAGGAGACCTCCTCCTGTTCGGCCAGGCTGGCACACAGCAGGCGGGAGCCTCCCTCTCTGGGTTCCTGCTCAGCATTAGTCCCTGCCCGAGGGGGATTTCTGGCTCATCCCCTGAACAGACCTCATGATTCCTTCTCCCCAGGACTCCTGACCCACAGATCCGTGCATCAACTGCTTGTCATCTTTTTCCTGTCATGTGCATTAAAAAAGGCTGGGTGAGGGTGGCTGTGTGGGCGTGGGGTGGTGGCCACCCCTCCTAACACCCTCTGCTTGGGCTCTGCAGGATATCGTGACAGAGAGCAACCAGTTTGACTTGGTAGGCTTCATCCCGCTGCTGCGTGAGAGGATTTACTCCAACAACCAGTACGCCCGCCAGTTCATCATATCCTGGGTAGGTGCGCGTGGCCACACGCGTGTCTGCCCGTTCACGCTCCAAAATACCGTGATCTGTCAGCACCCCGTGTCTGGATGAACAGCAAATGTCCGCAGCAATGTGTGAGTTCAGGCAGCTGAGTTTACTTGGGCAGGTTTTTTAAGCCAGCAGAGTTTTTCGCCTGCTTCTTTAAAACCGCAGCTCCCTGCCACTTCGCTGTTGCAGTTGCGGGAACATCATGCTGCACTTTTGCCAACTTTACACACTAAGTTAGAAAGTACAGTCAAAGTGTTGCTTATATAAACAGATATACTGTGGTCTGGAGGTTACAGTCTCCCAGGGACAGTGCCAGGCTGCTTTCCAACACTGGGATGGAGGGATGTTGCTCTGTCTTTGCTCCAAGATGGGCAGCTCCACGCTGTCGTCTTGTCCTTCTCCTCCCATCCCACACAGGCGGCCGTGCTCGGCTCTGAATTCCTCACTGTTGTGCCAGATTTGTGCTGGTGATGTTAGTTCGCTTCTCCGAAACTCACCTCTTGTGGTTTTTCCTCCCCTGAGCTAGATCCTGGTCTTAGAGTCTGTGCCTGACATCAACCTCTTGGATTACCTGCCAGAAATCCTGGATGGGCTCTTCCAGATCCTGGGAGACAACAGCAAGGAGATACGGAAAATGTGAGTGGCTGGGTGAGAGGGCTGTGTCTTGCTCACTGTCTGCCACCCTCTTCATTTGTTTGCATCTCTTCTGTGTAACTGCAGCGAAACCCTTTGTGCATGGTGGGAGATGGAGCAGTCTAGCTGGCCTGGTCAGTGGAGAAAAGTGTCCTTGGCAAAGGCCTTGCTGCCCCAGTTTGTTGTGGCTGGAGCGGCTGTGGAGGATACCATGGTCTGTGCTGGGGAGCAAACTGTTTTGGCTTAGTTGAGGGTGTTGCCTTCCCGGCCTTTGCACCCAATATCAAAGCTGCAGAGGCTCTGCTAGGATGGGGTATGAGCTCTGAATGAGCTTGCAGCATGCAAGCCTCTCTCAGCAAGGTCGAGCACCAACCCAGCATCTCCTGGGTGGAGAAAAGAAGCAAACATTGTGAGCTTGCTCCTCAGATGTGTGCTGGCCTCAAAGCAGAGGCACTTTGAAGCGCAGGAGTTGGCTGGGTGCTCTCGAGGAGGTCAGAGGATCGTTACTCCTTGTACTGGGAGAGTAACTGGACCTGTTTTGTAGGGTACGAGTGGGTGGTGAGACTGGCCTGGTTCCATCCCACTGCTGAGCCCTACTGGATCCTCAGTGTTTCCCACTGTGCACACCTTGAGGAACAAGCACTGAAAGCTCCAGGGTTCATCAGCCCCCACCCTGCTCCTCCCCTCTGTGCTCCCCATCCCCAGCACAGCTCAGGCTCAGCAGAGCCCCTGTGGCCGTTCGGGTGGTTGCGGGAAGGTGCAGGGGGTGCTCTGGGCACTGGGACCTCCATCCTCACAGCTGTGTGGAGTCTCTGCCTTGGGGCAGGACAAGTTTGTCAGCCTTGTCCTTCCTGGCCCTGTCCCCGTGTGCAGGCACGCGTGCCGTGCCACCAGCATCCTAGCTCTGTGTGCAGGTAGGAGGCTATGGGAGGTCTCCATAACTTGTGCATCCGAGGTGTCGGAGCGCTGACCGACTGCTCTGCCTCTCTGCAGGTGCGAGGTGGCTCTTGGCGAGTTCCTCAAGGAGATCAAGAAGAACCCCTCCAGCGTCAAATTTGCAGAAATGGCCAATATCCTGGTGATCCACTGCCAGGCAGCGGGTGAGTGCACAGGGCTGAGCTGTAGCATCCGCCTCCAGGTCTGCGGTGCCAGCCATAGATTCAGGCCAGGAGTGGCTGGGGGGGGGGCCCGTGGGTATAGGTCTGGGTTCCCAGCCATAGATTCAGGCCAGGAGTGGCTGTGGAGGGCACCTGTGGATATCCAGCATATATAGAAGAATCTCCTTAGAGGCTTATTTTAAGCTCTGATGGCACTGGGTGCGTTGGCAGGACAGTTAAATGTGATGTGCCAGGTACTTTGTGTTAATGCTGCACTGTAGCTCCTGTGGGTCTGCTGTGAGGTACAGCACTTACTGAGCGTAAACTGCTCTTGAAATGCTGCACAACCACTGTGGACGTGACAGAGGAGATACCCTTATGTACTGGGAAGTTTGACCGAATGTTTGTGAAGGTGGAAAACTGGATTGTGGATTGAACCGTGTTAACTCTGAAACCTAATGGTTGTGTTTAAACTCAACCTCACTGCAGATTCAGATTATCTATCTCCTCTGGGACTACACTGTCCCAGACTGGGGTCTGGCTGCAACTCTGGATGGAGCAGAGGCAGCTCTGTGCTTCCAGGCAGTCCTTGCCCTGTGGAGCTTGCTCAGCTGCCAGTGCTGTCCTCTCCCTCACCTCTGCTTGTCCTGTGTCTTCCAGATGACCTGATCCAGCTGACGGCCATGTGCTGGATGAGGGAGTTCATCCAGCTGGCCGGCCGGGTGATGCTGCCTTACTCCTCAGGGATCCTGACAGCTGTGCTGCCATGTCTCTCCTACGATGATCGCAAGAAGAGTATCCTTGTAACTTGGAGCTGCTCCCATTCCTGCCGCAGTAGCCCACAGGGAAGCGCCTGCTTCCTGCCCCTGGGGTGTGGGTCCTCCTACCAAGTCCTAAACCCACACTGGTCCTTTGGATGTGAGGGGGGTTGCAGTAGCTGGGCTGGGGCAGCCCTGGTGGGGCTGCGGTGGCTTCTCCACGCCTGGTCAGATGTGGCATCTAGCCATGTGCTGGAACTGCGTGTTCCTTACACTGCCTCCACTCAGACATCAAGGAGGTGGCAAACGTGTGCAACCAGAGCCTGATGAAGCTGGTGATCCCAGAGGACGATGAAATGGATGAGGCCAAGCAGTCGATGACCCTGCTGGCAGAGCCCACCTCGGAGGAGTCTCTCTCCAAGCCAGAGACAGCGTCCGCTGGTGAGTCTCTGTTGGTCTGAACCATTGGAGGTGTAAGGAAGGATGAGGGAAGGTCCTCAAAAGAAGTTCTTGAGTTGGTTTGGTGTCCTGGAGCAGCTCAGGGCACTCTGGACCTCTGTGCTTGCTTTGAGCCTTGGAGTCCTGTTTCACAGAGGGTCCCCTCTGCATAGCAGAGTCACTGCTCCGGCCTGGAGCCCAAGCGGTGCTGCAGTGCTGCGTTCCCTGGTAAGCAGCCCCATCCCCTCACTGTGCTCACTTCGACTTGGTCATTAAGTTGACCTGAAAAAGATAATTTATAGTTCAACGTCTAGCGTTTTGCTACATAACACGGGAAGAG
>NW_010181925.1:10177-13377 GCF_000695765.1 Mesitornis unicolor
TGTTCTGCAGTGGTCTGGGAGGAGCTGCCATCACCCAAAGGAGAGCTCGGAGAGCTGCGTTAGTCCTAGGAGAGCATCAGCACATCCCTGGAGGATGTGTGTGTTGGGGAAAGGTGCAGAACAGAAAGAAGAATTTGGGGTCCTTTCCAAATTCATGCTGCTCTTGAGACTGTCATACGCCTATTGTCCCAGTCCTAAAATTTCCAGAACAGAAAAGGCAAAAGGTTGCAAGCGTGATGAGAGGCCTGGAAACGTGTTCAAGTGAGAAGAAATCAAATGGAGAGAGTCCTGGTGGACTGATGCCTGAAAACAGCAGCAGCTTTGGCCTTCCAGCATCCCTTTGACGCTGTTGTCCTGGGATGACGACACGCGACTTCTGGCACGTCTTTGTTGTCCAGGCATGTGAAATGTCTGTAACCTTTGAGTCGCGTGGGCCGATCTGTTGCGGTGTTGTGGGGCTGCGCGCTCAGCCCGCTGCTCTTCTGCCACGCGCCTGCGAGCGGCTTTTGGAAGATCCTGCCGTGAGAGGGAGCCTGGAGGTGGGAACTGAAAGGCTGCGGGGTTTACTGTGCAGCAGCAGCCGCGGGTGGAGGGGAGGCGGCAGGGACCTGCGGGGCCGGGCGGGGGGCAGCGCAGGGGCTGCAGGAGGCAGCAGCCGGGGCGCTCAGGGAGCGCGCAGGGCAGCATTGGTGGTTCAGTGGTAGAATTCTCGCCTGCCACGCGGGAGGCCCGGGTTCGATTCCCGGCCAATGCAGCACTTCACTTTTTGGAAGAGGTGCAGGGGAAAAATGTAGTGCTGTAGCGCAGCAGCAGCAAGTTTTCTTTATAATTCCTTATTTGTCCTGAGAAAACATCCTTTTATTAAGGTCTATTGCAGAAGAGCTTTAAAACTTCAACAGAAAGTTTAATTGCTTTAATCTCTACCCCTTCGGGGTGGGATTGCACCCTGAAGCAGGCAGGATCAGATAAAGCTGCGGTGCTTTTGCATCGCAGACTCTCAGCTCTGCTCCCTGGTCGTGCTGCTGTTGCGGTGCTGCAGTGTGAGTAGAGGCTGTTGGCACAAGGGGGCATGAAAAGTCAACTTCAACCTGTTATGCTTCATCACCGTGCTGCTAAGACCCAGTTTTAGCCTGGAGCAGAGGTTGGAAAGCTTTTTGAGTCACGTAGCGTTCACGTGGAGTCACGCCATGGGAGAGCCGGCCAGTTGGAGACGTCCTGGGTTGGATTCAGCCTTTCCTGTGCTGGTCTGGTGTCTCTGGACGTTGAAATCTGGATGATGGAAGGCAGCTCTGCAGTTCTGAGCTTCTTCAGGAATGGTTGAAACCACCAGAAGGATGTGTCTGGGTCTCCATTGCGGAGGGGCAGACCCAGTTTGGGGCAGAGGTCTGAAGCCATGCTGCCTACATTTTGGCTGGGTGAATGCAGTCCTTTGTCCAGCACCTCTGGTAGTGGAGAAGAGCTTGACAAGGAGTGTAAAATGCTCACTGCAGGTGGAAGGGATCCTCAGGGTTCCCAGACCCTCAAATGATGTCTTTGCAGGAGGTCCCGCAGCTCTCCAGCCTCCCAGTCCTGCTCTCCACCTTCCCTGCCATCCCACTAACTGTGTCCCCTGTTTATCTGCCCCCAGGCTCTCTGGATGCCTCTGGTGACTCCAACCTCAGCAACAGCAGCGTCTTCACAGTAACCAGGTAGGGTCTGTTGGTTGCTTCAGAGGGGCTTGAGAAGAAGGGAAAGCTTCCTGGGGTACAGATAATGACCGACAGATGCTGAGGAAGCTATGGGGAAGGATGGTCTGAGCTGGAAAGCAGTTGGGGTCTCCTGGGTCACAGATGACCGGGAGTTGACTGCTTCTCTCTGATGTATTTGCATCAAAATATCTTGACTTCATGGTAAATTGAGGTATTTTGAGGTCCAGGAGACCTTGCAAAGCCCTGTGGTGAGGCAGCGAGTGTCTGTGCTCTAGGGATTCTGCACCTTGCCCATCTTCAAGCCTACAGAGAGCAGCTTCATGCCCAGCATGATCATTCCCAGTCCCTCATCTCAGCCCCATCTCCTGCAAATACCTTTCTTCCCGTCCAGCTGTCAGTGAATCTGGGCACAAATCCATCCACTCATAACGCATCTTTCCTTTCCTCCTGCTGCCTGCGGTTCCTTTCCTCAGAGGTCGTGATTTCCAACACTTCTGTTGTGCTGATGCGTTCATTTGTTCGCCGTTGTGGTCCCTGAAATAGGATGCGTTACTCCAGCTGCATCCGACCAGCGAGGCAGACGCGTGATGCCCATCATGACGTGTCCCAGAGCAATGCAAGCATCAGCTTTTCAGACTGATGGTCTGTACCCTCTGTTCCTTCTTTGCACTCCCGAAAAGCCCAGCTACTCCTTGGTCTTAATGATGCCCTTAATTTTTTCCTCCCTTGAAAGTACAGATCTTTTTGTTTACGCCTAGATTTTGGGATTTGTCTGTTAAATGGTTTTTCCTCAGCTTTCCTCTGATTGATGCAGCCTGGCCCTACTCAGCCCTTAAAGTTTCGTGGGTGCAGAAGTGGGTGGGCTTAGGGCTGAAATTAGGAAAGGGAAGAAAAAGAAGAGGTGCTAAGTCAGGAGGACAAGTGAGAACTGCGTCTCTGTGCTGAAGAGCTTGGACCTGGGGGAGAGGGAGTGAAGATTGAAGGGGAACAGAAGCAGGGAGAAATGGAGCAGCTTGGGCACTGTGTCACTGAGAGCCAGGTGGAGAACGGCTGCCTGAGCTGAAGCGGTCTGCCAGCTCCCCAAAGAACCGTCTGGGACAGCAGGTGAGACCCTCCGTGTCTCTAGGAGACCTGGTTTTACAGAGTGATTTGTTCTTGAACCCCTCTAAGCCCTTTCAAACAGGAGATGTCAGGCTTTAGCCTGGGCTTTTCCTGCCCTGAAGCCCATTTCCCTCTCCTATGTGACCTCTCTGCTGGCTCAGCATCAGGATCTGGAAGGCATTTGCTGTGACACCCGTTGTAGGTGGCTGGCACAGATTTGGGGGGCTGTTTGCAGCCAAGGGGCGCCCTGGACGTCTGCCTGGTGCTCCATCTACGGCTCGGGCTGTCTGGCTTGGCTGTGGGGCCGCAGGAAGGTGAGAGCTGGCACCCGTAGCCAACCGCGGCCGTAACTCACACCGGGGAGCGGGCAGCTGCCTGCGCACTGAGTGTCCACTGGGTGTCAAGACAGGA
>NW_010181926.1:0-38856 GCF_000695765.1 Mesitornis unicolor
CTAACGTTCTGTGATTCTGTGATTCTGTATTCTAGCAATCTCATCTGTGATTTCTAGACTTTAAAGTCGTTGGTAAAAAAAAGGTTGAATTGTCATTGAAGAGGAGTTTTTTACCCAGGATTTCTACCTCCCAACTGAATAAACCAGATTTTGAACTTAGAGTGATATTATTGTTCCATCTGCTTCTTTCAGCCACTGCATCTTGAATTACTTGCTGGCTGTAGCCCTGCTCACGAGGCAAAGCCATAGATCTCCTGAGCAGCCAATACCCGGGGGATGCTACGATAGAAGATGGGAAATGCTTCAGCTCTCCTCTTCAGATGAAGGAATTTGGCTGCAACCTGCCACTTCCAACAGCCTTAATGCTAGGATATTTTAGAAAAGGATTCCTTGTTCATGTATATATGATCGTTTCCTAGCACAAATTATTTCATATTCAGCTTTCAATGTGTCAGGCTGCCTGGCCACCCTTTTTCTGTGATATTAGTTAAACCTCTGTGGAGAATATAGCTCAACTAGGAAACTTCAGGATCACAGACTATTTAAATACCCCTCCTTCTATGCACAATGAGTTTAGAGAAAAAACATTTGAAAATTAGAAATCTTCTAGAGCCACTTACAGGGAAGACAGATTTTTTTATTCCTCAGCAAACCCCTGACAAACATGAATTTATTTTAAATGAAGCACGTTCTGATTTTCTTTGAGTACTACTTTATTTCTTAGCAACTGGATTATTGGCAGATGTTCGGCAAACTGTCCATACTTATTATTTATCTATTCCATCTGGAGACCTTCTTTTCACAGTAAAATAAAAAGCAAACATTACTTAAAAAATGGTGAGACCAGCAACTTCTCAAAAATGTAATAGATATGAAGCTAACCTTAACATTTCAGAATTACTTTTTCATGTATTTAGAATTTAAAAACTTGAAAAAATGTTAGGAATGTAGAAACAAGATCATAGAAATACCTAAATGGTTGTCAATTCCAAATATTCAAGGACCCTGAGGGTTTTGGATTTTGGGGACTTTTTCAGAAAAAAGTATGTGTATTTATTATAAACAGATACAGAAATGCATCCCAGACCTTTCTGAACCTACTCATATGTTTAGATGGTTTTTTCTCTGCGACCTTGAAGCTGAAAACACATTTAATGAAAAAGAAAGCAGTGATTCCCACAAGATCAATAGAATCTAGGTGTGAAAAACATCAGCTATTGAGAAACATGTAATGCTACCAGGAGACTTGTCAACTGTTTTCCACTCCATTCTTGAAAACCCAGCCATTTTCTTGTAATTCTGTTCTGCCTCCATTAGCATAAAATGCGTACAAATGTGAGATGCAAAATATGTACTTAATTTTGAATGCTACCTCTCTCTTTCTTTATTTGAATATGAACACCTTTCTAGAGAGCTCTACTCTAGTCTTCCTTATTTTGATAACTCTCTTGAGGGTCTCAGAGACTGCTAATTGAAGCATTTCACCAAGCTTACATGGTGAAACAGTTATTATTTTAACATTTTTACATAAGTGATCTATTTAATGCAAAAAGAAGCTGATGAAATTAATCCAGTGACTCAGGGAATGCAGCTATTTGAAAACTGCCTTCAAGCTGACAGTGAAAACTAATCATGCTTTGGAGGAAATAAAAACCAAAGAGGAAGCATGCTTTTCCCTTTCCTTCCTTCCTTCCTTCCTTCCTTCCTTCCTTCCTTCCTTCCTTCCTTCCTTCCTTCCTTCCTTCCTTCCTTCCTTCCTTCCTTCCTTCCTTCCTTCCTTCCTTCCTTCCTTCCTTCCTTCCTTCCTTCCTTCCTTCCTTCCTTCCTTCCTTCCTTCCTTCCTTCCTTCCTTCCTTCCTTCCTTCCTTCCTTCCTTCCTTCCTTCCTTCCTTCCTTCCTTTCTTCCTCTCTTTCATAAATAGAAATCTTCAGGCATTAAGAAAAAAGATCTTAAAATACAAATTTTATATGCTTTGTAGCTTCTTACATGTAACAAGTAAGGATACTGAGAGCACTGAGAAGGGAAATTGGGGAACTGAGCAGAAGAGGACAGGAATTTTCCAAGGTGGATTAGCCACAGGGAGCAGAAACTGTTTCCATTGGTGACAGCTCTGTCCTTACAACTGTTAGCTCTCTCTCTCAATCATGTTCATCGCCAAATTATTACTCAACTTGATGGTGTAGAACCCTTTGTGGAGACAGCAAGTGTGATATTTTCCCCCTTTCTTTTTCCCTAAAAGAATCGATTACTCTTCTGATTACAAAGCAAAACTAAAAACTTTGTCCTTCATCCTTATTTTCCTGTACTCAGGCAACCTGTGAGTGAATTTTTTGGGGATAAGGAGGGGAAAGTTGCTTCATTTTTCACCACAGAATGATCTAAAATCATCTGATTCTGTAGATTTTATGGGTGCATATAGTCTTCCTTGCTGAACAACTGAGGAATTATTAAGCCAATCATTATTTCACAGTGTTGTGGCACAAAAATATAGACTTCCATTGTATTTGGTAAATATTGGTAAATACACAGTTGGTAAAGAGGTCCACTGAATTTTGATCAAAATTTCAGTAAATTCAAAGTAAGGAAGTGAAACTTTCTACATTGATTTCTTGTAACATTTCGAAAAAGGAGTTTAATAATATAAAGCTTTTCAAATCTATCCCATATAATCCCTTGTAGAAATTGACTTCTGTGGACAGCAGTTCCTCTGGATCTAAAGAGATACTTTATAAAACCATTCAACATTGCCTTCTCATTGCATTCATTAAGTCCAATTTTTTGTCAGTTTGCACAAACAGGTCATATTATTATGCACCAACTCTAACAAGTGTAGTAACTAACATAAATACTTAATAAAAATGCCTCTCTGAATAGCAACAAAGGCTAAAGGTATTAATTATCACGTTTTATTTTCATTATTTTTCCTGAACTATAAGCAGCTAAATTTTATGAAGTAAACTAATAGATAAATTCAAGTATAGGGCAAGAATGTAAAGTATATGAAGATCCCTTTAAAACACATTTTTAATCAGCAATTACAATGTTAACTTTCCAGCAGTATTTGAATTTGCCCTGGATTCTTCATCCTATTCCTGCAGATGAGTTAATGTATGTCTCATATTATGAGCAAAAAACCAACCAAACAAATCTGCTCCTGATGAGTCTTAATTGTGTGCATAAGTAAGTACTCATAAAACACACTTATAGTGAGCATCTTGTACAATGGCTACTTTTCATGATTCTGATATTAAACTGTTTACCATATTTCTGGAGAATTAAACCAAAAAGGGTTTAGCTATGAACTATATTATCTAAAAAAGAGACTCCAAAATTTTTAGTGTTACAATCGCAAATTTAATGAAAAGTTCTTATGAAAAATTTTTTGACCTTGAAAATATTACTTGATAAGGAAATAGGCAAGAATAGCAGTGTGAAAACAAAGATATGTTGGTCAGTAATACTTTTTGTAAGACATCAGTTTGTGGTTTATAAAAGCAAGGCTTCACTTTATTACAAATTATTGTGCTAATTAGGAAGCATCTTACAGAAAAGAAACAAAAAGCATGTCAGAGGGACCAGTTCATATTAGCGTAATACATTCCAAGTCTTCCTATTCATGCCAACTTTGTTTTAAATATATTGAATCTTCAACATGGATTGCTTTTCAAATGCATTGCAACCACTAGGCCATCAGAGGAGCTTCAAATATGACTTCTGTGATGGTATGTCAGATCTGATTTACTTGGTGTAATTTCTCCTAGATCTTTTGCCAAAATTCTCTGAGAATAAAATTGGACAAAATAGAAGTGTCCTGACATTTCTTGAGAAACCAGTGTCAACATAAGCTACTGTGCTATCTGTGGCAGAATGTAAATTTGGCCTTTCTTCTTCCTCCTCTTTTAAACCATTCAGCAGTTGCATCAGCTAATATATTTTTATTTTTGATCCATATGGGTATGTGACTGTGAAGCATGACATAGAGCTTTGAGGATTTGTCAGGTGGACAGGACATAAACTCTGTGGGTATGGTGCCATCTAATGTCATGGAAAGTGTGGAGATGTTATGCTGTCACCTTCAGCATCTGCAAAGGTTAAGGATACCAAAGCTTTCAATGATAAACAGAAAATTTAAATGAAAAATGTTCCTGAATAACAGGGATTTTTTTCTAATATAATTAGCATTAAATATGTTTTTCTTGCTTTTACAAAGATGTGTCTGAAGACTGGAAGGAGGCTAATGTCACCCCTATATACAAGGAGAGCTTCAAAGAGGACCCAGGTAATCATAGGCCCATTAGCCTCACATCAATCCCTGGAAAGATTATCGAGCAAATCTGAGTAACATCACCAGTAAACTGGGACATGTGATTGTAAAAAGCCAACATGGATTCAGCAGGGGCAGTTCATGCCTAAAAAATCTGATTGCTTTCTATGATGGAGTGATCTGTTCGATTGATGTGGGGCGAGCAGTGGACATTGTCTACTTGGATTTCTCCAGGGCTTTTGACATGGTTCCCCACAGTCTCCTCCTTGAAAAACTGACAAACTACAACGTAGATAAGTCGTTTGTGCCACAGTGGGCAGGGAACTGGCTGATCAGCCATTCCCAGAGGGTGATAGTAAAAGGTTCATTCTCTAGCTGGCAGCCAGTCACAAGTGGGGTCCCTCAGGGATCAATATTGGGCCTGACAATATTTAATATCTTCATTAGTGATCTGGATGTTGGGATCAGGAGCTCCCTGATGAAGTTTGCTGATGACACCAAAATGAGTGAGGTAGTTGACACTCCAGAAGGGAGTGCCACCCTCCAGGAAAACCTAGACAGTTTGGAGGAGTGGGCTAGCAGGAACTATAAGAAGTTCAACAAGGACAGATGTAACCTCTTGAATCTGGGAATACATAAGCCAAGAACACAGCTGAGACTGGGTTCCACCTGGCTAGAGAGCAGCCCTGTGGAAGGGGACCTGGGGGTCTTGTTGGATGACAAGCTCAACATGAGTGAAGAGTGTGCTGCAGCTGTAAAGAAAGCTAACAGGATGCTGGGTTGCATTAAAAAGGGCATCACCAGCAGAGATAAAGAAGTCATTATCCCTGGGGAGACCTGCCATATGAAGAAAGGCTGAGAAAATTGGGCCTGTTCAGCCTTGGGAAGAGAAGCCTTAGTGGAGACCTTATCACCGTGTACCAGTACATAAAGGGTGGCTGCAAAGAGGATGGAGACTCTCTTTTCACAAGGAGTCACTTGGAAAAGACAAGGGGCAATGGACACAAGTTGCTTCTGGAGATATTCTGACTGAACTCCAGAAGAAATATTTTTACCATGAGATCAATCAGACATTGGAACAATCTCCCAGGAGAAGTGATAAATTCCCCTGTATGGTCAGTTTGAAGTCAACTTGACAAGAGTGCTGACTCATCTCATTTAAACTATACTTTTATCTTGATAGGTTGGACTAGATGATCCTTGTGGTCCCTTCCAAGTTGTTATTCTATGGTTCTGTGATTCTATGATTCTATGAAGTGTCTGTTTTTTTTAACATAGTATTTTGAAATATTTTGAGTACGGTTGAGTGATATGTAGGTTGAGAATTTCTACTGCTCTATATTCAAAGCTAAAGATGTTGCTAAGCCAAATGAGAGCCAGAGGGGTCTACAGACAAAAATCTCAGCTGAATATCAAGTGAGAAGGCAGAAATAGCCACTGGTTATTGCCATAGGAAGATATACACCATTCATTTTTTCCTATCTAGGTTCTTATATAGGATGGCTTTTAGGCTAAAATGCCTTTGTCATCTGGTTCTATTTAATAGAATTTACTATTATTCACTCTGTGAAAATTCATCTTGAAGATATTTTACCTGTTTGATACTTTCAGAATGTTACTATTTTTCCTCTCTTTCATTCATTACTCCTTCAATTTCCCTCAAAAGATCTTTTTCCTCTTTAACTATTTCTCCTCATCTCTTATGATGCTTGTCTTTATGCACCATTTTGTGCTAACCATCTTTATTCTATTTGGCTTCGCAGCAGATTCTCACAGCATCAGGTATCTGAATGTGATCTTTAATCTTATTCATTTGCTCATAAATAATTCTATCAAACTGTTTCAATCACACAGAACTTTATGTATTTATATAATAAAGTGCCTTTTTCTGCTTTCTAAACTTAATCCTATACCAAGTTGAGGTTTTTCTTGTTTGTTTGGTTTTTTTTTCCTAAAACTGACATTCTCTTAATGTAACTCAATTGCCACAATATACATTAGATTTCTTGTTAATTGACTGACAGAAGATTCTTACCAATATCACTATTTGCGAGTTTTCTTCCCAACAGATTTCAGAATTGGGTAGCATATGACATTTCATTGCAGCATTATACCTATACTATGGTATGAACCAGTATGATTCCAAACAAAAGGAAGCATCAGCTGGTCATGTACCTGTCACCAAAATATCTTATACATTGCGAAAAAAATTATAGCAGACAATTAGCCATCCCATACCAGTTGACTGCCTTCTTTGGCTCCTTGTAAGCTGAGAGCTTTGCATGAGGCCAAGTAATGAGAGCTAGCAAAACTTTTTACATATTTTATTTCTGTCTGCCCAAATCCATGGGAAGACAAAACTAATTAATTCTATGAAATTGCCTGCTATTTCCACCAGGGACAAGCTTTGTTACTTGGTGTCCAAGCTGTGGTTGAAATCCTGACTCCAAATCAAGCAGAAGTGTGGCAGCAAAGTGAGTTTCCTATAGCCATCCGACACAGTGCTACTCTCTCAGAACTGCTTCTATCATCATGTCCTCAGACTTTCTAGACTGGTGATGGTTGCTTTCCATTTGATTTTCAGGCTGGTTTGCATGTCTTGCAGGGCTGAAGATAGGCAAGGTACTCCAGCTGAGACCTTCCCACAGCTGAAAAATAAAAGGATTATTTACTGTCCTATAGGTGTATATAGATCCCTCTCTGTGATTTGCTTATTACTACAGCACAGTTTTGACAGTTTATTTTAAGTATGATTTACTATTACACCCAGGATGTTTTGTGCTGTTTATACAATTGTTGCATGGACAGCTATTTCTGCTAAAGCATAGTATCTTGTACTTTTTGAATTCTGTCTGTTTTCTTTTCAGTAGTCTCCAGTATGACAAGGTAATTTTAAATTTGAAGTAATCTTTCAGCAGTCTCTCCCAGTTTGGAAGCATCTACAAATGTAATTGCCACAATCTCTGTTCTTTCATCCTGCTTATTAATGCAATATTAACCTCTGCAGAATCTCACTTGCACATCCTTCCATTCTGGCACATTGACACTTACTCTCTTAGGGAGGTTTGTCCAGTCATTGCATCTTTTCTGCAGCGCTTCTATCTGAACAGCATTTTCACAATTTGCTTGTGAGATTTACCAGATGTGATATGCAACTTACTGGTTCAGATTGAACATTACTCATCTAATTGCTTTTCTTCTAGATGTTTGGAGTTCACTTGTTTGCTCCAATAGTTTTGTAGAGGTCAAAATTAATCCAATTAAATCTGCAAGTCCCAAACTCCTACTTTTTTTTTCCTTTCTGAAGAGAGTTCCTCCTAAATTTTCTTTATTTTTCCCCAGTGTTCACAGACAATGCTATGATCACTGAGATTTCATTAACCAGTACTTTTAGTAACCTGGAATGTGCTTTAGCACATGTATTACAATTGATGCAAAGCAAATACCTAATCTCTTCATTTTATTTTGCTATTTGAAGAACAAAACTAGCTGTTCAAATGATATAATTTTACATTAATATTCCAGTTTTTCTTTTGTCTATCACACCTCTGGTACAACAGTTAAATTATCATTTTAATCTTGTATCCAGACTACATACTACTGTCATTTCCCCCATACTTTCTTTGATTCTTCAAGAAACACTGACTGGTCCTGCATGATACATCTCTGAAACACCACATTTATATGGAGAACACTCGCACACAGGGACAGTATTATTACTATCATTCCTTTTGTATTATGCTTTCTTATGAACAGTACAACAGCTAAAAATGCTTTAAAAATATCTAATTTCCATGCAAATTGCCTCCAATATTGTTTGCTCACAGGATGCAATTCTCACTCTCTGACTGATGAAAAGCCAGCAGCAAATCTCATTTCAATTTGTCAACTATTTAGGTACTTGGCATAACCAGACTGCGGGCTAAGAATGTCTTCTGCATCCGTGCTTTGGAGACAGGTATTGACAGACATTCTCACATATAGCCTTTCACTCAGGACGATCCAGAAAGTATTGCAGAAAACTTGGTTTGAAAAGTATCTGCATTTTAGGATTGTCTTATTCACTAGATGGAATGAACTGTAGCAACTGTTTAAGAATCTCACTTCAGGAATAAATAATATATATAGAAACACAAGAATTCTATGTTTGGTGAGCAAAGACATGGAAAATTTGAAACATCTGGTGTCATGTATTATCAAGGATACTCAGAGTTTTGAGTTAATTTTATAACCTTTTCTTTCTTTGTGTGAATCATAGTATGGGAACTGTTGAGAGTCAATGAAACTGAAGTATTGAAACATTAGTCATTATTCTGAAATATCATATACAAATTATTTAGGAATAAGCATGTGGATATGTCTGAATACTGTCCTAACCTTAGAGGGAGACACCATCAGAGAATCCACGGGTATGAGACAGTAATGAAAAAAAATCTGTCCCTTGGGACTTGGTGCTTTTGGGACATCCTTGCAAAAGATGAATGACTACTAATTAAAAGAGGCATGTATAAAAAAGCAGCTTTAATTTACGAATAAGTTTTGTTTTCACTAAATAACCCTTATCCCTGAAACAGCAGAAACAACACCACCTCCTTCTTGCCTTGCTCCACCTCCAAAAAAATGCAGCCAATGAAGTGGTCAAAGTGATTTTTAGGAAGCTGTAGGATTCAGCAGTCTATGGGAGGAAAAAAAAATAATTTAAAGAAAATAGTGATTATGTCCTGAGAAAGGTAATGGCAAAAACATGAAGACCTGAGGGCAGTTAAATTTAAGTTGAGAGACTGAGTTGCATTGGTTAAGCCGCTCTAGATGATCCACTAAGTGTCACAGGAACACTGACACTAGAAACACTTCAGAAATTCATGGAAAGGGAAACCTGTTCAAAAACACACCACTTCCTACCACATTAAAAAAATAACCCAGTATGTCAGTGATGTCATGGAAAGATAGGATATTTAGACTTTTCTACGAATGTTTTCTGTACCATTTTATTAACCAGTTACAGAGATAGTGATGTCAGAGCTTTCTTTATAGATGAAAACTGTAAGAAGATTTTTTTCAATGTTTTTGCACAGAACTGTAGAAGATAGACTCTCTTAAAACCTAATTTTCTCCTGAGGCTTGAAATATTTGGAAGCCTTCCAGAAGCTATGTGCTGTCTAGACCCCAAAAGAAAGCAACAACAGGTACTAAAGATGAAGAAATACATATTATCTCCTTTGGATGTGGATATGTTCTCCATATAGGATGGAGCGCAGTGTGGGGCATTGATCAAAGCCTTGGTGCTGTGGTGGTAACTACTGCTAATTATTTCAGAAAAATAACCACATCTTTTATACAGAAGCAGAAAAGATAGAGTAATCATATACCAGAGGCAAATGTAATTGAATCTTAACCACAAATTGTGTTTTAATTCACATTTAACCAATGGTATTTATAGGTCCATTCTTTCCATTCCAAAAGTGTAGCACCTCCCATTGTGAGTACTATTACCAGCCTGTTTTTTCTCCATGTCTATCCAAGCACCATGCTCAGTACTATATCTCGTTTTTATATGATGCTCTTTCATTCAGTCTGCTGATGGAGAAATTCCAGAAAGCTTCCTGCTAAGGGCTTTCTGTAAAGGAACAATAGTTGCTTTCTTGGGGAAACAAAGACTTGTTTATAGAGATACTTTCCTTTAAGCCAGCCCAGAAGAGCAGAAGGCTGGATGGGAGAAGATGAACAAATAACTTATCAGAATTCTTTATGGATCATACGCTGCATTATGATTTGCATTATTAACATGAATAATAACATTCAAACATTCTAAGTTGTCCTGTATAGAGGAAATAAAAGCAGAATGATGTTTTAGTCAGGTTAATTTTGTACCCCTCTAATTTTAAGTTTCATGAGGGTAATATAACTAAATATTTCTGAAGTATTTCTATAAATGGAAAAAAAAAAGCAGGAAGAAATAAAAAAAAATGCATATGACTACTGGTGGAATAGAAAGTAGAGGAAACAGAAAAGGAAGTGATGAACTCCTTGTAAGACTGGAGAACATGAGTATATAACTTTGTGGATATGACCAGTCGTATTGGCCAATTGTATGAGGTTTAACAAGGGTAAGTGCCAGGTCCTGTACTTCAGTCACAATAACCCCATGCAACGCTACAGGCTTGGGGAAGAGTGGCTGGAAAGCTGTTGGTCAGAAAAGGACCCTGAGGGTGTTGGTTGACAGCCAACTGAACATGAGCCAGCAGTGTGCCCAGGTGTCCAAGAAGGCCAAGAGCATCCTGGCTTTTATCAGAAACAGTAGGGCCAGCAGAAGCAGGGAATTGATTGTGTCCCTGTACTCAGCACTGGTGAGGCCGCATCTCAAATAATTTGTTCAATTTTGGGCCCCTCACTCCAAGAAGGACATTGAGGCACTGGAGCATGTCCAGAGAAGGTCAGCAAAGCTGGTGAAGAGCCTGGAGAACAACTGAGGGAGCTGGCTTTGTTTACTTTGGAGGGGAACAGATTGAGGGGAGACCTTATCATTCTCTACACTTACCTGAAAGGAAGTTGTAGAGAGGTGCGTTGTTGGTCTCTTCTCCCAAGTAACAAGTGATAGGACAAGAGGAAATGGACTCAAATTGTTACAGGAGAGGTTTAGATTGGATATTAGGAAAGAAATATTTACCGAAAGAGTGGTCAAACACTGGAACAGGAAGCCCAGAGAAGTGGTGGAGTCAACATTCCTCAAGGTGTTCAAGAAATGAGTGGATGTGGCACTTCATGACATGGTTTAGTGGGCATGGTGATGTTGGGTTGACAGTTGGACTTGATGATCTTAGAAGTTCCTTCCAACCTTAATGATTCTGTGATTCAGTGATCCTGAATACTTGCTTTAGAAATGTAAGAATTACAAAGTCAGTGTTGTGCCTTTTTACTAGGCCAATGCACTTCAGAGAAACAGATTTTTATTTTTATTTTCCTCAGGTTGTTATCAGGACTCCCTTTCCAGTACCAATGGCTGGAAGGTTATCTCCAGTTTTTACATCTTACACAATCAATTTTCAGAATTCAACTTCAAAATATTAAAAGGAGGCCTGTCATATAGTTTTTTTAACTTTCCTCCCATATCTGGAGTTATGACTTACCATATATCACCCTGAAGGCAAAATTCTTGCCTCAGTCCATGAGGAAGACAACTGAGAACTATCTGACATTCCTTATGCTTGTGAAAAGTATTTTAATAGGAAATTTTGATGTATCTGAACAAATAAACCATCCTCCAGGAAAAAACACATTATAATTAAGGCATTTACATTAGGAACTTTTGTACTGTAACTCTAAATAATCTTGCTTCTTTCCTAAAGTTATATTAAAATCCAAATCCTAATAAATCTAGGCACTCTTACTTAGTTTTACTACAGTATTGAACTTCAGCTAAGACCTAAGCATATTTATAAAATAAAAGTGTTATGCATACAATGTAGAATAGGTACAAGATGAACCCATATCAGACACAAGATAAATCTTCCTGTACCTTTGCTGCTGCAGTAAGGTGAACTACCTGATTTTGACTGCTGTTTTGAGATGGTTAGGCTGGAACTAATGAAATCTGGAAAGGTATTTATAAGAGGTTGGGATTTGTTTTTTTTGTGTGGGTATTTTTTTCTTTTCTGAGACAATATTAAAATGCCCTGAGGAGTTTTATAATGTGTGTGCCAGCGATATTCACTGAATTGCTGATGACTTCATGGGTATAATGTTTCTGAAGGTAGACTTGCTTAAAACCAGAGGCTATGACTGGCTTACTAAACAATAGGAGGGATAATATATGAGCCGAGTAGAGAAAGATTTCTGAGCAAAAGTAATTCCCTCCCACTTTCCACGAAATAAAGTCTAGAGCCTATTAAAAATGTAAAGACATTGACATCTTGAAGGGGCCTAAGGCTATAGAGGAGATTTTTGTGATTGTTGTTTTCTTAGAAAGAGCATGTAGAAAGTAGTGTTCACCAACATGGTTGGTAGGGTAAGTTCACCTTCTCTGCACAAGAAAGAGGAAAAACGTGACAGATTGGATATCACCATGATCTTTTGCTAATAAGCTCTCCTCAGCTTCTCTAGATAAATATAAGGACAAATCATGAAGATTGTAACAACTTAGTCTCATTCTCTCTCCTTCATTTTCATCAGAAGGAAACTTATTTATTATTTCTTGACTTTATTTATTCACGTATATATATATATATGTATGTATGTATGTACGTATTTCTGCATCTATTTGAAAGCAGTGGAGGAATGATGTGTATTTAAAAAGTAAAAAAACCTGTGTATAACAAGCGTGAGAGCTCAGATATTTAATGGCTATCTGGCTGTTTTCCAGTCTACATGCAATAGTTTTTAGCATTGTCTGGCACTCTCATCCTCTTTCCAGTAGATTTTTATGCTGTGTCTTTTTTTTTTAAAGCCATGGATTTCAGTTAATCATAAATGACATTATGCACAATATAAGTTGTAGATACTTATAAACTACTGTCATATAAAAATGTTATATTAGCTTTATTTAATATGATTATGGAAAGTATATTTTCCTATCTGTAAAATATAGTTTTTTACCAAGGATATATTAAACACGTAATTCCAAACAATCAAAAAAAAAGAGAAAATCTTGCAAAACATTATTTCTAGTAGAGGAATATAAAAAATTATAGAAGGTTTTATCCATCTCTATCCTTGCAAATATTTATCTATCTTTCCTCTGCTTAAGTTAAAGCATATTGACCATTTGACCTCAGCACTGTCCTGGATTGCTCATGCCAGCTATGCTGGATGCTTTTATAACTCTACATATCCTCACACTACCAAAGTCATGTGTGTGTATTTGTGCATGTATATACACTTATATAAATAACTTTCCTATTTTATCCTTAAGCTCTTTAAAGCCTAATCAGGATAATCTGACACACTGAAATTTTTATCTAGAGATCTCTCAGGTCACCATGGAGCTAAAATATGCAGACAAAAGAGGAGCTGGGGGTGCAGGATCAATACAGAAGACAAACATGGCTTGGAAATGGATATTGATCACATTAAAGAAACATGCTGCAAGTGAAAGCCAAAGGCTTTTCTTCCTGTTGTGTGTGGATTATTATGAATAAGCTGTCCAGAAATGAAAAAACTAAACCAAAAAACCCAGTTAAGCCTCAAGGCAGAAATGTGTGACTGCTCCTCTTGTCGTGGTGATGATGGACGGGAGCTGGTAGCGGCTGAGCAAGGAGGCACAGCTGAAGGAGTTGCAGAGGGTTTTCGGCATTTAAGTGTGGATATGTATTTTCCTATTATCCTTAAAAATGCTCTGAAAATGAAGTAACCTATTATGGGCAGAGAGCAGACCGTTCCCCAACTGTCTGCCAGGCAGCTTTGAAGATGATGATGGCTTCTCCATGCACAAAAACTTAGTAACATTTCAAAATGTTCTATGAAGATGAAAAAATACAAACACATGTATGTATGCAGATATAAATATTTGTATATATTTCACACATCTGCCTTATCTTGAGATGACAAAAAAAAAAAAAAGCTTCCACTACTGAATGAGACTACAGAATAATCCAAGTTACTTTTCACAGCTCTCTTCTCAGTGGCTCAGGACACACCCATGGATGAGGTCACTCTCAAGGTACCTGCTCAGATGCTCCTTCCTGGGGAAAAAATTATCAAATCCTATCATGCTTCTCTTCCAAAACAGCACATAATGTTATCAGCTCTTAGCATTTTTTGTGCTGCCTGGATGTATCTGCAGAGATAATTTAAAGGAATATATAAAACAATGAAGTAATATTTTGTAGTAAAAAAATGAAGAAAGCAATTTCTCACTTTTTTCATTAAGACTGTTAAAGAAAAGTATAAAGTAAGGCTTACAATATTTTGAAAAGTACTTTGAAGTCTTGCAATCTTATTAGAAGCTAAATCACAGAATCAGAAACAAACCCATAAATATTTTAAATATATATATATTTATTTTTTTTCCCCAAGCATTTTACCTATATTTAAAAGCAGGCCAGGAGAGATACCTAAAAACAGGAACTCTATGTGTATGCCGTATTTAAAGGCCCAGACATTTGCTCCCTTAAAAGACATCTGTGGAAAATCTTGATATTCCTTAAAAGAGGAAAAAAACCAGGTTATTTTACTGCAGGAGAGGTGAAGTATCTCAAATTAATGGCGCCACTGTGAGTAATTTCTCAGGATGACGCTGAAAATATATTATTGTTACAGAGTTATCTTCCAAGAAGAACAAATATTTCAACTATATTTGTAAACAGACCTTGAGTTGCATAATTATAGAAAGAGACTTTCCCTTCCTCCTCCAGAACAAACCTCTGATGTCTGTTATGCTTTGTTTGCTTTCTTCGCTTCCTTCTTTCCTATCTTTCTCATTTTAAAATAAATGTCAGATTTACTAACCACCAATGTAGAACCTAAGAGTGTTATTAATACAGAAATTCTTGCTTGGTTCATTTCCAGCATCTCCATGCCAGAGAAAACAAACAAACGAACAAAAAAATCCTGCCCAGGAAAGTGGTGGAGTCACCATCCCTCGAGGTGTTCAAAAAACGTGTAGACGTGGCATTTGGGAACATGGTTTAGTGGGCATGGGGGTGTTGGGTGTTGATGGTTGGACTTGATGATCTTAGAGGTCTTTTCCAACCTTAATGACTTGATGATTCCATGGAAGCCGTCCCCCACGAGCTGACAAATAAACCTTATGCTGATTAAATGATCCATAATCTGCTAAAACCTGCTTGAGGCTGAGCTTGTGTGCCAGGAAGAAAATAATCCACATTTCATTTACACCGTCTTCTAGTCAATGGATAATATCAATAAATTGCAATATTTTTTCCCAGTCATAACAAAGGAACAGACAGAAGAACCAAACACAGCTTGCTGAAGTGGGAGTTATATTAAGAAAAACTTACTAAAAAGTTATAGTAAAAAGCTCCTTGGCCTGCCTTATTTCTATGTTTGTTCTGTATTTTCCAGAATGTTGCTCTCAGGATATGTAGTGGATGGTAGTTTTGCTCCAGGTGTGAAAAATTCAGATCCAGGTGAGGGTTGAGCTGCATCGTTACTAATATATAGAAATCCAGTAGAAAAAAAAAATCCATAATTTCACAACAAGGTGAAATAATAATGGACTTTTTGTTGGACTCTTCACTGTACAACTTCTACTACAAAGCATTTCAGGTATTAAATAGGGTAATAACATAAAGACATAAGGAGAAAAAATTTTCTTTGAACTTTCAAGGAATCATTTTTCAAGGTAGTAATGGAGCTGTCTGCAAACACAGTGGTGTTTTTCTTTAGTATGTCTCTATTTTATCTAGAAGACTTGCTTACTCCAGTCTGCAATTGTTCCCTCTCTTTTCTTCTGCATTAATAAACCCCTACCACAACAGGCTCTCAGCAATGTGACTTTAAGTAAGTTAATAGAAGTTGCAAATTAGTCCAGTAGGGGGAGGAAAAATGTTACAGAAACCATATAAAAATTCTGCTATTTTTTATTGTCTTGATAAAAACCCCCATGTCTTAACAGCACATGAAGAGCAGCAATACCATAAGGGTGAGCATATACATTTAGACATGGCAGTGTTAGTTTATGGAATCTATTTCCTGACAGAATAAGTTTTTTGTCAGTTTTGTGATGCTGCTTGACATCTTCCAGTTTCCTGGCTTTTTCACAATCAATATATATTTCTCTCTCTTACAATATGATCTGCAGTATTGGCATGCTCTAAACCAGAAAAGTTAAGATGCGGGGATTTTAGACATTAGAAAAGTCATTTTTTTTAACTGAGAAAATGATTCTTGATCAGGACATATGAATATATTAACTGAGCTGTGGTTGGATGATACCAAAGCACTTGCTGCCCAAGCCCACAAGCAATCTATGTCACTGCTTGAGCTTTCAGGAAATAGTGACTTAAACATTGTCCTCCCATAGTCATGTGAAGGGAATTTTAATCTCAGAGCAAATTTTTGCAGTTTTTCGTATGTGAAAATCCTTACCAGCACTAAAGCAAACAAGGTAAAGTTGAGTCAAAAGCAATCCATACCAAACCTTCCCACTTTTTAGAAGAGAGAGCCAGTATTCCCACACACCACCTCCTTAAAAACTAATTTTAAAACCCTTTTGCTCCAAAGCTGTGGTTAACCTTTTGTGTACTGGCAATGAAACCACTTTCATTTGAACCCAGTTTTTTCTAGAACTTAAATGAAAGTGTCTTGGATTTAAAGGAAAACTGTGTTTTGACAAAAGCTTCCAATAGGTAATTAGCTGCAATAATTAAGAGTGCTGAATGTATAATACAGGAGAACAAACATGTTAGTTACGTTTGATTATATAATATTGATTTTTCTAAAAATATATATGGCATTGAATGTGTTTCCGTTGACTGAAAAATATCTGAGTAATTATGCATTAACATAATAATATAGTAAAGTGGGAGATTTAGTTAACAAATTCTGGCAGTTAGCAAATTTCTTTAAGCACAAGAAATGAACCCACTATTAATGTCTTAAAACTTTCATAAATGCTGCATTGCATTTCAGTATTCTGCATTTGCGATTTCCATCGGTGACAAGGCTCAAGTGGCATTTCCTGTCTGTGCAAACATTCTACCTGCACTTTCCAAGGCTTTTTCACAATCAATGTGAATTCTTTTAGATACATATCAGTTTTACATGTAGTCAACCAAAATACACTCCCAGGGAGGAGGAAGAGCTCTATCAAGCCTGGAGATGGTGCGCAATTGCAGCCCACGAACATAAGGAATTGGAAATGTATAGTAATCAGCAAGCCCATAGCAAAATTGAACTGGCAGCTGGAAAAGTGGCCTGGTGGTGATCTGGAGGAAGCCTTTGCATGGAAATGTACACAGATTGACCTCCAGGGTGTGAAGGAAGGAAAATAAATCTTTTTCAGAAGCAAAAAAGATTGAAAATAATGAAATTTTGAAGGCATATATATGATCTGGAGAGCACAACTCTTATGAGGAGCAGCTAAGGGAACTGGAGGTGTTCAGCCTGCAGAAGAGGAGGCTGAGGGGAGACCTTACCACCCTCTTCTCTCAAGTAACTAGTGATAGGATGAGAGGAAATGGCCACAAGTTGTGCCAGGGGAGGGTTAGATTGGATATTAGGAAAAATTTATTCAGTGAAAGAGTGGTCAAATGTTGAAAGGGAAGTGGTGGAGTCACCATCCCTGGAGGTGTTCAAGAAGCAAATGGATGTGGCACTTCAGGGCACGGCTTAGTGGACATGGTGGTGTTGGGTTGACAGTTGGACTTGATCTTAGACGTCTTTTCCAACCTTCATGATTCTGTGATTCTCTGTAATCCCTACCTGCCAAGGAGCAATGAAACATAAGCAGGTGTCATCTGTTTGAAATTCTCTCCACCTAACGGGTTTTATAGAAGGCTGGCATTGATTGTTATTACTGATTATCTATAACACTTTCTTGAATGTGCAACTGATCTGCACCATCACAGAACTACCCTTGTTTCTCTAATTAGCGTAACAGTTCTGTAATAGCCAGAAGATGTATGCTCCATGTACTATGCTGCAGGGCATGTTTCTGCATTTGTTACTACTAAGGCAACAGCAACATTACTTAATTTATTTTTTCCCTCTCTGCTGTAGGGTGTGTAGCTTGTGGAAAAGATAGGTGAAAACCAGATAGATATATTCAGGGAAGCTAGAAAAGATGTAAATAGACTTTACACAGTTCAGTGGGTTACTGGTAGTTACTTTATTACATGATTTGTTCTCCATCTGACTGCTCTCAGAACGTTGTATGCAGCCCCACTGCCTTTTTCCTCCCAGGCTGTGGAATATGTCACTTGGAAACAATCAGACATTCACAGTAACACAAAAATAACACTTTCATGCTCAAGACCAACAACCACATTTCTCTGTAAATTAAAAAAAAAAAAAAGAAAAGCCCTGAGGCATTATTCTTTAGATACTTTTAAGCATAATTCTGTGAGCCAAAAAGTATACTTTAGTATGACTTCTTTAAGGGGTGAATATTGTCAGTCATATTTACAATTAAGAAAATACACTGGATTGAATTTTAGATCTGTTTCATTTTCTGTTGTAAAATGCAAGTAATAGTGCTTGTCTGTGACAGTATATGGATCTTAACAGTAAATGAAAGCTCCGAACTGTTATGTGTAGAACCAAAAACAAACTAACAAGTGCCTATGATGGTATTTTTATATGGATAATGAAAATTTGAGTTGTGTTTTGAGTCTGAAGCAAGTATATTGACCCAAATCTGTGCTATCTATTTGATGCCAAACTGAGTTTTGAATTATTATTTCTACCAACGTTTGCCATATTTTTGAATGCTACATTCCACTACAGAAAATTGAAACCAGCTGTGCCTCCTTTCGTCTCATCCATATGCTGCAAAATCTTTGCCAAAGAAGCTCCATAGCTTTTGCTGGTAGGATATTTTCTTTCCTGTTGTTCTTGTCGAGCAACGAAACAGCTATCAGAGCTGGAATTTGGATACCATCAGTGTCTGGATTGATACAAAGAGGAATTATCTCCATGAGGTAGAGAGGCAGCTGTTGGACACTGCAAGAGCAGTGTACCCTTGGTCAGAGAAAGTACACAGGGGTAACAGTACAGCAGCACATGAAGTTATTTTACTAATTTGTCTACACTGCTGTGAGATTTTCAGAGCAGATGTGAATCCTGAGGAAAGCCAAACAGTGGTAGAACCTGCCCAGAGAGATTGTGCCGTCTCCATCCTTGGTGGGGTTTCACAGCCAAACCAGATGAAATCCTGCTCAACCAGGTCTGATCTCAGTGCTAACTGTGTACTGAGCAAAAATTTGGACTGCAGACCTCAGCCTGGTTTACCTGGTGGCTCTGTGACACTGAGATGTACCTTTATCCAGGTGTAGGGTATTGTCTTTGTGACAAATAGGATTTTCATGTGGCCAAAATAGCCCATTGGTTATCATTTTCCTCTCCTTTCTGGCACAAAACCATACATAACTCCAGAGATTATTACAGTGTATTTTTGTATTAAGCCCTACTTTATACAGAAAAAACTAAGAATATGTTCACAGTGGAACAGACAAGGCAAGAAGCGTGATAGTGGAGCATTATAACCTCTAGCTGCTTTAGGTTTTACTGCTGTTTTCAGACAAGTATTGAAGCCTACCCTGGGGCCTGTGAGGAAGCTGTTTCTGCTGAGGTGAAATTGTGCTCTGAATCAGAAAGAGGAGATTCAAGGCTGAACAAATGAGAAGTCCTAAGGTCTAGGGCACAAAAAATTATCTTAAGTACTTTTCAGTTCCAGAAGATTTTGAAACGTTTTCAATTTATTTCTGCCAAGAGTAACACCAAGGTTCCTCTCATGGTAACGGCTGAATGGGAGGACACTTGTGTAAGTTGACAGGAGTTTCAGGTTGGGAATGCTGTGAGTCAGCAGAACATGGTCCTGCAAGTGTCCTACAGACTGTGCCTCATTCCCTTGGTCCTAGAGTTGCTTGAATTCTGGAAAAGCCTCTCTCATCTGCTGCCTGCACTGGAAGGCTCTCAGCAGCTCAGATGCAGAAGCTACGACAGTTCAAGCCAAATGTTTGTTCTATCATTAAGAGAAAAGAAGAAAAAAAAATCTCCTACATCTCATGGACTGAAAAAAAAGAGCTCATGACAAGTATTCACCAGCAACAAATGTTCACCAGCAGGTTAACTTCTGCCATTTGTTCTCCAAAGGCAATGAATAAAATGACCTGTCAGCATCTTGTTTTATTTGGAGGGGCACCTTATTTGCTTCTAGAGAAGTGAGTCAAAGCTTAACTAGTTAGTGTGAGCTTAAGTAAGGGTTTTCTCCTTTCACTACAGCTTCCTTAAGTTCATAAGAGAAGAAGTGCTACATGGATTTCATAGACAACATGAAGTGCAAGACATTTATATGGAGTTAGGTGAAAGGACTGGGTCACACATCTTTATGAACTCTATGTCTTTTCAGAGTCTTCATATTTTTTTCTGCAATTGTCCTGCTGCAATCTGATATCCTTTGATAATAATGGGATTTTTCGTGCAGTCACGCTCTGTGTTAATTGAGTGAGTGCAATTTCTTCTGCATATTCTGCACCCACTGGAGTAGAAGGGAAGTTGAATGAAATGTATAAGGTGGTGAGATTTCTGAGACGAGGCAAAAATATTTTGCAATGCTGAATTGAATGTAGGGCACATTGGCTAGTGTTTAAATGGGAATTAAGAGTCTGTGTTCCATTTACCAGTGATATACCTTTCCCAAGCCATTTAAATAAAGATTTTGCCAGTCTTTTTCTTACAGCATTATATTTCACACCTCTCAGTGGTTTAGTAGGTCCAATAAAATCACCTTTGGATTGTAGACTTTTCAGCACCAGTACAAGTGGCAAAATCTAATCTTGAAACTATTGAGGTGTCAGTTTGTGCATCTTTAAAACTGATGTGGTACTGTGAAGTTTTAATGGGATGTCATTGATGAAAAGAAGTTTAAACCAAATATTTTGATTTAAAGCAATAGTAGAGAAAAGTCAGATATTATGCTATTAATACATGCACTTCATCTTCCTGGACTCAACCCTCTCCTTTTTAATACACGCAAAAATTAAACAAAGTGTTCTGTATATTTCAATATAGAAATTCCAAGGCTTTTGTGAGAATCCTCTTACAAACAACACCATGACCTGTAAAGAAATGTCATAACCAGCTAGCACTCAGGACATTTCCTGACATTTCCTTCATGTTATGGGTGAGGTTCCATTGCTTGACACTGTGAGGGCTATTCAGCTGTATCACCAGTGGTCTAGAGACAAGGAGTAAACGATAAAAGAGAAAGTGGAACTGTTCATTAGCTGAACTTGTTCCATCTTGGCAAGACATGGAAATACATTTCTCTTTTCAAGCCTGATGCTGCTGCAGAACACCACAGAAGTTACTTCACAAGCCCTGACACAACAGAAGCAAAGCCTGCCAAGGTTTCATGCCCTGAGGCACACAGCAGTGTCTGATGTCTGGTAAGTGAAAGGTAAAGAGGAAACCTTTTTGTCAAAGCACTAATAATGTCTCTGTCTCAATGCATTCACCCATTTTCAGAACAGTTTGTTGAATTTTTTTGAAATTGATAGCTGGCTTTAAGGGTCACAAGTTCAAAACAGGCCAGGATGCAGAAATACATGGACTAACAGTAAGAGTGGACTCACATAGAGCCACTTTCTCACAGAATTGAGTCTAAAAATTGTAGACAAGCACTTGTGTCATTAGCAAAAAACAAGCAAATAAATAAAATAGAGAAAGAAGTGGTACTGAGGGCTCACAAACCTAAGTAAATCTTTTAAAACTGAGCTTATCTAAGAAATTTTAATTCTGCATAACTGATTCCCCACCACCATATCAAGATATTCTCTGTTTCTCTATCTTTTTAGCTGCCTGTCCCTCTGTCTCTCTAGATGGCTATCCATCTATCTACCTCTATCTAAGAAAAGTATCTAAAAGACTGAGTAAATGTCTGCTTTTATATTAAATTTAGTACTGAAAGAAATGAGCTTTTCTTTGATCTACCTGGCTGTCAGAAAAACTCCTGGCTTCCATCCATCAACCAGGATAAATTTGTTTGCTTAGTTGTTTTTTTTTTCTGCAAATTTAGGCTGATTTCTCTTTGACATTTTGGGGACTTGATTTATTCATCATAGTGGTCACCCCTTGGAATTCAGCCTAAGCAGAAACCCATTGCCATTAGTCCTGGAACCATTACTGGAGACAACAGTAAGTGCAAGGTAGCAATTGCTATAGCTGTACTATGAATCCTTTGCTCTAGTATTCCCTTTAAAATCCTTTTCATCTTAATTAAGCAGATTGGAAATGAAAGGAATACGTCATAGTAAAGTAGTGCAGTTTGATTCCTGAGAGTGGATTTTGTTTTCAGGTTATGTGAAATCAGTTTGAGTCAGCCTGAATCTTATAAGAATGTTGGACTGAAAGGGATTTTTCTGTAGTAAATTAATAGCGTGAAAACTATTATCAACAATTGAAACTAAAACCAAAGTTTCTAGCCAGCCACAAGATGAAGTTAGAAAATCAGAAACAATACAACTGAAGCAAATCAACCATGTTCTCATTAAAGCCAATGGACATTTTGTCATTGGCCTTGATAGGAGTGGGATCTGTCCCAAATTCTTCACTTGTCCCACTAGAAAAAGGAAACTGAAATTCATGTTGCCATTTTTCCCCTCCTAATCTCATTTCCTCATTTTCCTCTCTCTCTCTCAAACCTAATTCTCCAGGGACATTCTGAACAAAGCAGCAAGTATGAGTGGAGGGCTGCAGGAAGGTTGTGATAAGGTCCATGCAACATGGCTTACGTTTTGCTGGCTATTTGCTGCATCAGCATGCTTTTCTAACAGCATTTTCTTACTTTCTTCTTGTTTCCCTGCAGGACCATCTGAACTCTGAGAACAAGCAGAGAAGTCTCTGTGATGCCAGGGTCTATGACTGTGTCTGGCAAGAAAAGCAAATCTTGTCTATTATTTCCAAAATATACTGCTTGCTCATAGTAGACTATAAAAAGCACTGCAAATTGGTATTGCCTGTCGTATGTTTTCTACTTCTTTTATTGTTTACGATTTATTATTTCTTATCTTGCACAAAAGCGAGCAAGCAAGCTAATCAACTACATAACATCAACTAACCTGGAAAGCAAACAAAGCAAACACAGGGGAAACAATACACAAACACAGCATTTCCCAGAAAGTGCTTATGTAAATTATTGATTTTTATTTTTAACATCAGAGAGTACTGCTGTTTTTATTGGCCTTTTACTTCAGAAAATTCTGCCTTCTAGCACATCACTGGAACTTCTAAATGACACAGAGAAATTATGGAAACTCAGTAGACTTTTCAAACCACCAAAATGTCTAATGCTGAGGTTTTAAATTCTGTAATTGTAAGTAGTAATTCATAAGCAGTGCATGGTCTTTATAAATTATTTTTATCTGAAAATAATAGTCTAAAGGGGTTGCAGTCTTATAGGCCTGACTAACAGAAAATTCTTACAATGAATGTCTAGTTCAAGAGCAGAGGAACTGTTATTGTTTTAATCATCGGACAAAGACTGAGCCCTAGAAATGATATTGAAAGGTAACTGTGACTCAGGTGTCTTCGTAGGAATTCTGACCCTAGGGCCTTCAGCATGGCATAACACAATATGCAATGTATCAGCTAGCTTGAATACGAAAGGCAGTACAGTTACAGTCCTGAGGGACACTTTCTTATGGCGTACTGCTTCTGGTCTTCAGCCAGAAGTCGTATCTTGGTTCAGTCATTTTTCCTTCTGCAGTGTTTCCAAAATAATTTCTAAAGCAAGACCTGTAATGACCTCTGTCCCATGCCCAATAGTCCCGCTGTCGACATTAACCTCTCTTGATAGCATCAGTAGTTGCATATGTATTTACAAATAGCCAACTACACCTGGGAAAGGGATGAAAGTGTTATAAGAAAAGTTGTTTGTGTACTCTATTCACAGACTGTACTCAAAAAAGAGCACCAACACCTTGGCTCCATAAGGCTCTCTTTGAGTATGTAAGGATGACCTAACTAAACGACTGAAGGTATGAAGCTTAACATGCCTTTTTTTTTTCTTATTGAAAATGAAAACAAAACAGAACAAAACAAAATAATAAGACAATCACTCATATCGCTATGACACCGCTGCTACCCTTGTGGTCTTGACTCATATGAGACAGACATTTTGGAGGGAACTTGATTTGGCAGCCAGGCTCATACTCCTGCTTTGGATCTGTTTTACATATATAATTTTAATTGTCTTTTGCTACTCTTTTATGTAACTGTACATAAGTCTATAAAGTTAGAAAATGGGTTCATATGAATGCTATATGTGCCAGGAACCAAGTTCCACCTGCAAACATCCATGGGGTAAAACAAGGCTAAGTAGACTGCCATCATCTGTCTTGTACGGAGGGCAACCCCTATGATCAGAAGCAGTGATGAAAACTGACACTACCAGAAATGTAGTCCATATTCTATAAGGTGCTGAGAAAGGTTATAGAGCCAGGTTGTCACCAGCAGAGACAGACAGATGTCCAGCAGTGGTAAGTTGGGTTTTTTGGACATTGTCAAGTTTATTGGCTGAACTCATAGCTCTGAACAATACTCAGGAAACCACCAAATGAGTAATGAGCTACAGCAAACACTAATATGTGCTCTCTCTATCTTTCAGGCTAATTAGCACACATAGAGGTTAAGACATGGAGAATAAAATGTTCAGCTTGGGGAGTGCAAGAAAAAACACAATGAAAAACCCCAAATCTGATCATGCCATACACTCATTGGAAACTGTATTTGCCTCTACTTACTGTAGGTTGATTAGCCGCCTTTCTTTTTCAGCCCACCTAAATTCTCCAAGTAAAACTCATAAAAAACACAGAGCTTCTTTGGTTTCAGTAAGAAATGCAAGAGATCATGCAAGGTTTGCATATTACTTCACCAAGTTCACTTGAAAGCCCAGGCATCCTTAGAAAACCATTCAGATAGTTTGAGAACATAGTGCTTATTGCCTCTAAATTGCACAGGAGGTCAGCTTCTTCCAGAGAGGAGACCAGGGCCTGGAATTCAGACAACAAAGGTTTCCCTTTCAAGAGACATGATGGGAAGGAGGATCTGGAAGCACATTTCAATGTCTTCTATACATTCCCATGTCTGTGAACAGCCTAGAGATCACAGACAGCACAGCACTCTGGAGCAAGAAGGTAGTAAAAACTGCACATAATGGCCATGGTTGAGAGGATAATCCTTTGTGACTACATCTAAACCTAACTAATGCTTCATCTAGAAATTAAAATAAATATTTTAGTTGTTGGAATGACAGTGAAATTAATCATGGTAGTTCCAGATCCATCACAGTGGTTCTTCTCAGAGAGAGCATCTCTGAAGAGATGTGTTATTGGTGTCTGTGTACTCAGTGTGGGCAAAGTTCTCCCCTTTGGCATCCAGATAAACTGGAGATACAGAGCTGGATGTTCTCCAAAACCATCCTGATTTCTCATCACAGCAATGGAATGCATGCGAAATAGGCAAAGTTAATGATAATAGCATGACAGTTACTAACACTCATTGAAAATGCATATTCCAAATTACATTAGTATTTGTGCACTGTTTTCTAAGACATAAAATTAGTCACATATAACATCTAGAAGGAAGAGTATTTATTCTCATGGAGCAGGTCACTGCAGATTACATTAATACATATGCATGACATCATTAATTAAAAAATATGTGTTGTACAGTCACTGGCAGACTAAAGAGATTTACTAGAAAGTCATATTATGTATGCTAAGCTAAGTCCAGTAAAGCTGACAGAAGAATCTGCAACTCTGCTTTGGATCTGCAGAGCTTCATCTATTGGCATAAATATCCTCCCTTGTCAATCAAACTTTAATTACAACTACTGACAAGGGCAGCTTCCTTCCAGCAGACTTTAGTAAACAGACACACCACCAGACACAGTGTCACCGGCACAAATGATGAAGCAGAGAATGGAAAGGATGCTGTAATAGGTGCCATTGAGTACACACTTTTGTTAGCTGGATAATACTGCTGGGAAAGCAAGGCACCCCATGAAATCTTTGGAAAGGGATATGGTTACTCATATACTTAAAACACCAGAGTACGGTGTTTTTAAAACCTCCAGGGAATTCTAAAAAGGAGTATTTGTCATTGCTCACTGGTAAAGATTGGTTCATCTTGGCCACTAAATTTCATAGTTTTTAAGCATGAGTATGTTCCTCATAATCTGATTTGATCTCTAACTAACTTCTTTTTCTCCCTCCTTTTGTTTTTCTGTCTGACTTATTTCCTCTGTTCTCAAGTCTCTTAGAGGAGCTCAAAGAATTATGGAGTTTGGACTCTCAACAAACACCCAGAGAGAAGCTGCAAAATGAAATTACCATTTTAGTAGCTGGAGCAACCATATTTCTAGATATGTACTGTTTAAAAATATTAGCTGTGATTCCAAATTAAATGGTACAGTAGGAGCACGTGATCTGAAAAAAGACCCCAGGCATCCCACACTGTGACCCAGTCACCCTTGCATGTTGGAGGCCATCTGTGACATCAGGCTAGCTTCAGATTTCACTTTTGTCAGCAATGTTGTGATGAAACTCTATGTTTCACGAGGGTGAAATATCAACAAATAACTCACATAGTACTTGGTATTTCTATTTCTTCAATAAACTAAATAATTCAAAACTCCATAATACTTGTGTTTTTTTCTGGCCTCCAGAAGTTTGCGTATGTAAAAGTGGAGAACCTTACTTTAGATTCTTGTTCCTTGTTGCATTAACAACATACGTAAGTGTTAATATGAGTCTGTCCTGCACTGTGAACCATTTTAATTCAAATGTAATTATCAGTACTGGACAGGTCAAAATGTTCTGGTAAATAAGATTTGACATCCAAGTGGGGACCTGGAAACCAAACAATAGGCAGTAGAGAGAAAATATTTGACAAAGCAATCTTTTTGATAGAGAATACCTTCCTGAAAACCTGACTTTTTCTTTGTGAAATGTTGGTAGTAATTCTGTTTGGAAAAAACGTAAATAGTTACTTGTTATTTACAATTAATTTAAAAAGAATTTGAATTGAAATGGAAACAAGTAATTTTGATTAACCAAAAATCAATTTACATCCATTTGGAAATTTGTTTTCTGATTGTCTTTACTGTGCAGTGCATTACTGATTACTGTTTAACTACATATTAATCTTACTATGCTATATTTTTCTACCCATTGTTTTTGTTTTGGTGTTTTAGTGACCTGAAAATGCCATGTGCATGTTTTGAAATAACATGATACTTATACTTCCATCAGTGAGAACAAAGGTAACACTACTTGGCTAACCATGGAGATGTCATTGTTGACAAAACATTTAAATTTCTTCATGGCAAAACCAATTCCTCGTGTGCTTCAATAGCATTTTAGGGGTCAGCTATGTATGCTGCACATTTGATGCATTCTGAGCTTCAGTAATTTACTGCACTTTAAAAAAGGCAATCAGAGTGGCAAAGCAACAATTCAGAAGCCATTGTCATTTAGGCAAGAGTCATAAAATTTTTGATCAGGCAATTCAGGCATTGTTTAAACTGAAGTTGTAATTAGGTAACATTCACTTACTTAATATATCAACATTAATTTTAAATAGGCATATTTGTTATTTTTGGCATTAGAATAAAGCTAATTACATTCTAATTCAAAATTCTCATCTGTATCTTGATCAGCCTGCTGCAGCGTTGCATTAGTGAAAATATCTGTTTCTCTTGCCATTCCATTAATGAGATGACTCTATCTGCAAAACTGTGGTTCATGTACGTAGATAATAATGCCAAGTTTTACAATCCAATCTTAAACTAGCAAGGAGATTGATGTCATATTTGGTTTTAATTTTACCTCATAATTTACAAGAATTTATATTCATAGTATTTTAGTTGGATTATTAATCAATTTCCCCCACATTTACTTTACAGATACTGAAAATTATTCATGTAAGTTTCCTGAATAATTCTTCATGAATGTTAATTCTTCATGTTCTCATTTTAATGAGGTATCATCTACAATATATGTTTCAGTTTACAGGTTGAATAAGCCAGTTTTTCTAATATAAATACTTGCTCTTACCAGCCAGAAACTGTTTTCTGTCTTTTCAAGCATTCCCAAATTTTTGTATGTTCTGTTTCTGTTGCAGCAAGTAAATAGTGTACTTAAACACTTAAAAAATTAATTAAAAAAGGTATAAGGAACTGAGTCTGAAAAAAACTTGAAAGTTACACAAAATTCCAGCCTTGCATTACAAATAAATATTATGGCAGAAATGATGCTGTGTTCTACAATTTGGGGTGTAACCACTCCAAAGATATGGAAATAATAAATATATTTATCTTCTAGCTATAGGAAGGGTAGAACACTTTAAAATTATTTTAAGAGTATTTAGCCCATGCTTCCTCAGAGGCAGAGGGGATAATGACTGTTGACTTCTGATATTTGCAAACTTTTACTCACTATTAACTCCATATCTAATACTTGGGTGTTTGACTAATCAATATTTTAAGATACATTAAGTATAATACAATTATGTAATGGGAAAAAAATCATATAAAATCTGCACTCAGAGAGATTTTGACTTTGATAAACCATTAATTTAATCTAATGATGGGAGGGAAGTTGGTTTTAAAGGGCTAGACCAGAATAGTCAAGTCTTTACACAGTAGAATGTTTAAAAGTCAACCTTAGGCTTCTGCTTGAAATTTTCATGTGAGTGGTTTGTAACCAGATGCCTTGCTCTGGGACATTGTTAACTGCATCTCTCAGAAGGTTTTAAACTTAATGATTTGAAACTGCCCTTCTCTTAGCACAGTAGGAAAGACATGTAAACTTTGTTAGAGTTAATAGTTTAGATAATTAGAGAAGTATTCAGGCTTGCTCCTTGACAGGCAATTTGGAGGAGCAAGAAAATATAAGTGATGTCCACTTGTGAACCCTATCAAGAAAATGTTTTTTTCTCTCTGCTTTGCTGCTTTCTGCTCTGCTAATTCAACTGCAGAAGGAGAACAGAAACATCCAATTTAGCGGCAGGATATAGCAGTTCTTTTGCTCAGTGGACATTTCAGCTTTTAGCAGCAATACAAGATTCTCATAGATACTGAGCAATGTCATCCTGTGATAAGCACCACATTTTGGCTTCATCAGTAAAATTGGTTATTCAAAGTTTTGATAAATTCAGACGTAGAAAATTCAAGAGAGAATTCAATATCTTATAAATTAAAAGATACTAAGACCTTAATTTAAGACCTGTAATTTCACAGCCTTACTTGGAAGAGAATAACAGATTTTTAGTATTGTTAAAAAAAGGAAAACTCATTTACTGTAGACCATTAACTATATTCTTAATTAAATTTTAAGAATCACAATTGTAGCCTTGCTGAAGGTTAATCTCAGCCATTGATTCCTAACTGAATCCTGATAGACTGTAAACTTGTCATTTCCTGCTTATTAGGAGATGTACTCAATACACCTGACTAAAAGGCAAATATGATGATTGTCTAGAGACATATCAATATTTAATGTAAGGTTGGTTAACATTTCATAATCTGTAGACACTGGGACTGACATTAATGACTGAGCCACAGAAAGTAATCTGGTCCTTGCTGGTTACCTGGTGAGTAAATGTGCTGAGAAGCTTTTGTGGGTCACAGGAGAGAGTGTCTGCTTTATTGATTTTTATACGTAGGATTAATTTATAATGCTTTAGACAACAGACACAGCCTTTAGATAAGACACAAGTACCATGGCAGGACTGGTAATATGAAAATGGTGCTCCAATTGCCACAGGCACAGGCCTGCACCGTTGAAGATAAGGACACCTTTATCGCAGAGTAGTAGAGAAGGTCTTTCTCTAAGCACCTAGCTAGTGAGCAACATCACATGCATAAGGTGGCCATCACAGCATGTGCTGTGGATGTCTGTAGTTAAGTGAATTTGGACTTCTCTGGCTTGAACCAGCACTGGTGTGGACAGCAGGACCAGGGCAGGGATCCTTCTGCTACACTAGTGAGGCCGTACTTTGAATCTTGTGCACAGTTTTGGGCTCCTCAGTATAAGAAGGATGTTGATATGCTGAAGTGTCTCCAAAGAAGGGCAGTGAAGCTGGGGAGGGGTCTGGAGCACAAGAATTACAGGGAGCGGCTGAGGCAACTGAGGGAGTTCAGCCTAGATAAGAGGAGGCTGAGAGAAGACCTTATTGCCCTCTGCAACTGTCTGAAAGGAGGAGGCAGTGAGGTGGGTTGGTCTCTTCCCCCAAGTAACAAGAAACAGGATGAGAGGCAATGTCCTCAAGTTGTGCCAGGACAGGTTTAGATATGATATTAGGAAAAAATTATTCACTGAAAGGGTGGTCAAGCATTGGAAGAGGCTGCCCAGGGATATGGTGGAGTCACCATCCCTGGAGATGCTCAAAAACTGTGTAGTTATGGCACTTGGGGACATGGTTTAGTGGGCATGGGGGTGTTGGGTTGACGGTTGGACTCGATGACCTTAGAGGTTTTTTCCAACCTTTATGACTCGATGATTCTATCAGTGTTAAGGGTTGAGAACCTTGAGAAATGCAGACTGTGAAACACAACAACAGGCTGTTAAAAAGAACCGCTTCTCTTTTAATTACAGCAGGAAACTGCTGTGTGCTGGATACAGCCATGTGAGACTATTTGCTTTATTTTTTTTTAAATTGCACTTGCTTTTACATATAGCAAACTGGGAAGAAGAGGGACACTACATATGGATCTCAGCTGAGTGTTGGGTACATACAGGCATTTAGTTTAGATCATTACTGTAGAAAAATATGAGACTGAGATTTGAATATCAACTTTGCATGAATCAAAATGATGCAAATACATTTTTTTTTGCACAAAATGTAACAGCCAGGTATTTACATAGCCTTTAAATCTATCTAGCCACAAAGGCTACCAGTGATAGTTGTCTATTGTCAACAATAAACAAAAAGTCCATATCTAATGCAATGAGGGGACAATTCCAATTGCAAATTTCATCACTATTGAGATAAAAAAATAACAAAGAAATTTCTTTTCCTAGATATTCTTTAACTGTTATGCTGGGCTGCAGCAGAATAGTCTCTGAGGCACACTATCCTTTCACCTAACCTACATAGCCTGAAGGTATTTTCATTCACTGTGACTTGCAGGAAAAAACACAACAGTGAGTGCCACATAACAGTAATTGATATTTGATGCTACCTGAGCCCTTAATGCCGTTTTTCTTCTCATATGTACAAAATTAATCTCCATTTATTTTCCTGAGAAGGCAGTGCTATGTGAATCAGGCTTTTGGAAATGTCAGCAGGTTGCAGCAAGCTGAAACAAAACAAATAGTTTATATAGGGGAAAGTAGAAATACTATTACTGCTGTTGTAATTGTTGTTATTATTATTATTATTGACATACTGGATCCTTGGAAATGAGATAAATTCAGAGACTAGAAAGAATGTTTTTGTCAATATGAATGTCTGTATTACATTTGCCACAGGATATTGTCAAAGAGGAGTTGGTAGGGTGCTTTTTCATTTCTGCAGTGCACTTAAAATAGCTTTTTTTCACAAGATTCAAAAGACTGCTTATTTTACAGTGAAAAACAAAAGAAAAAGTTCTATTGGAAGGGAAGAAAGGGCAGCCCATGGGAAAATGATGATGCTGCCTGCGGAAGAACTTGCTTTAATGCATTGGGAAAGGCAATGTTGGCTTGGCACATTCTTATCATGCTCTTCCTGGTGCATTACACACACAGTCTATAGAATATAAAAATGCATGCCTAATGATATGCAAGTGCATTTCCCCCTCCTCTTTCCCAAATAAACAGAATGGGTGCTTGGGAATTATCTGACATCGTTTCCTCATTCATCTGCTGCATGATATTGCAACAGTGACCTTGAGAGACAGTTTTAAACTATACCGCATTCTTCCTCTCAAAAAAGGTATGTTTTTCCTCTCTGCTTTGTTAAACGAACAAAAACTGGAAATACTATGCTCAAAAAAAGGTGTATTTTATCATATCAAATATTTATAATTTATTCACTCTCCTGCCTTCAATTATCCTTTTCAACTTTTCATAGATTTCATGGGAAATGCACTGATTCTAAGAGTAATCAGGAAGAAAGTAGCTGAAACAGCAGAGTGAGAAATGAGGTTTAATTTTAAAGAACTACTTTTTTCATTTCCAAACACATACTGACAATAAAATTGTATTACATACACCGTAAGAGTGTTTTTTGTCCCAGAAGAGAAAGAATTCCTAAAGGCTATTTAACACAGTCTTCACATGTTTGATTTAAATTTTTTTTATATTAATATTTTGCCTGGGAAAAATTATAAATGTTGTAATTATTCCCTCCCTTTTAAAAATAATACACTGTGGAAAATACATTGATTGCTATCTGTAAGTTTCCAACATGACTGATTACATTTATAAAACCTAATAGCATGGTTTGGACATCACAGCTCTCATTACAGATTTATTCAGATTCTCATACTTGTTTATAAATTCAGGGATTACTAGAGAAAATAGCTGGGATCAGCATAACTTCTGTTTTCACCCAAGGGTGATTACAGCCAATTTATCTTCCCAGTGTGCTGCTAAGTGGTATGAACAAACAGTAGTGACAGTGTAAGTCATGCCTTTGTTTTTTTCACCTAATTTGTGTTTCTGTCTGGAGCTGAAATGTCTTTCCATGTGGGAAAGGACAGAGCAATTGAAGAGTGGTTGAGCAATGGAAGGGGCTGCCCAGGGAATTAGTGGAGTCATCATGCCTGGAGGTGTTCAGAGAATGTGTAGACATGGCACTTGGAGACATGGTTTAGTGGGCAAGGTGGTGTTGGGTTGATGGTTGGACTTGATGATCTTAGATGTCTTTTCCAACCTTACTGATTTGATGACTCTATTCTATGATTCTGTGACAAAGCTGGCAGAAATGCATTGTTAGACAAAGACCAGCAGGAGGTTTCACCATTTTAGCAGTTGTTCTCCGTAAAAATTTAAAAATAAGGAGCACTTTTGATGCAACCCTCTGCTGTTTTTCTGAGGAGTATTGTAGACAAAGGATTGCAGTTGATATCTCTGTTTGCAATTAGTTTCAACAGTCTCCCTGGCCAAGGGGTCAGAGCCAGCCCTGCAGTTCAGAGCCTCTTGTAGTGATTTAAGCCAGGCCCTGGCCCCAGGGCATTGAGTTCAATGGTTTACAGCTTCTTTCTTATTTTCAGTCATTTCTTTGGAGTTTCTCTGGATGAGAAAAGAGGCCAAGAAGACTAGATAAACAAATTATTAAAGCAGCTGCTTTGTAATGCTGCCCAGAGTCTGAGTGCAAATGTTTCCTTTCCTTTATTCTGCCAGATTCCTGGATTTGATAGAAAGAATAAATTGACTACCTAAAAAGCAAATCATAAGACCAGTATCTCAGCTTGCATAGTAGTTTTGAGTGCATTTCATTTAACTCTCTTAATGCAGTCCTATGATATTCTTCCTGAGCAGATGCTGAATACAACATAAAATGCCTCTACTGTCAAGATGTTAAAATGAAGTAAATTCTTAGTGCTATTGCTTGTAACAGGAACCAAATTTTAGTTTCCTGAGACCATTGTCTCTCAAAAACTTAGTCAACCATGACTAGAAAACAAGGTGACTATTTCTGCTCTTCTAATTCTGATTTTGAATGGCACTATTACACTCAAGCTACAGGAAACAAACCTGCATACTTTGTCTCTATTGTTGAATGATTTGAAGCCACAAATTATTTCCCCTGTGCATTCAGTAGGAACATTTTGTGATTTTTTTCTTTAAGTCAAAAGAGCATAGAGGTGCATTTGAGAGACATCTGTTCTACTTGGGATAAAAAAATTGTTATTCAACAAATTAAAAACATGTTCATGCACAAAATGTTTTTGTTCTTACAAATGAAAATTGGAAAGTTCAAATAGAAATCCAAAATTTAAGTAAGGAGAATTTTACAAGAAAATAGAGATACAGGGAAATTCTATGTTGCAACATGAAAATAGTGTATTTTCTTTAAAGTAATGAATTTATAATATCTAGCACTCAATCAAGATTAAGACAGAAATGTTAAACAAGAATTTAGTCCTAATAATAAGGCAGAACATGAAAATTCAATAAGTTATTTATGTGTAATTCGGATTTAATTTATTAGAAAAGACAGAACTTACTTTCTGTTTCCAAACACTATAGTTTATTTTATGGATGTCTGAGGGTCTGAATTAGGGTCTAAATAAATACAATGGATATTTTTTTTTCCTTTTTCTTTTCTTTGATAACTTATAAGGAAGGAAGTTTTTATGATGAAGGTGGTAAAACACTGGCACAGGTTGTCCAGAGAGGTGGTAGATGCCCCATCCCTGGAGACATTCAAGGTCAGGTTGAAGCAGGCTCTGAGCAACTTCATCTAGCTAAAGATGCCCCTGCTCACTGCAGAGGGGGTTGGACTAGGTGATCTCTAAAGGTTCCCTCCAATACAAAACATTCTATGATTCTATGATAATTCCAAGTGGATATGTAAAATTAACTTTCTTTTCCATGAGTATTTATACAAGTGAACTTGTATAAAGGTGTAGCCAGGGTATAATTACCTCATATACAAACATTCAACAAATCTACAGATCCACAGTCAGAAATTGTGGTGTTTCCAAAATACTTTACCATCCTTTTTCCAAAAGGTTCTTTTTTTTTTTTACTGTATGCAACCACTATATAAAGGTATAGGGAAACCATGTTGTAATAATGTTACTCAGATGAACTCCTCCTGGGTGGTATGGATGCCCACTTTAAAATTCTGCAGCAGCCAAAGGGAGCTGGCTGGATCCTGCACCTCAAAACATGACAAAAGGCCATATGTAGAATTGTAAAAGTTGGAAAACTCAAGAATAAGTAAGAAATAAAAACCAAGTTCACTCATCTGTGTTTCCATTACAAATAAAGAGAACAGATCATGCTATACTAAAGCATGCTATTGCATTAAATTATGAAACATTTGTACAGTATTTTTCTTCCTCCTCTGCTGTTTTAATTTTCACAATGATTTCTCAGATTTGTGCTGACATTCACTGGAAAAGGAAGAATAAAACATCATGAGAAAGCCCTTGCTTGCTAAGCTTCAAGAGAAACCTTGAGGACCACATATTTATTTGTTTTATGTTTGCTAAACATCTGGAAATAGAAACTCCTCTTTAAAGCAAACTAAACCTTCAAACTCAGATGTTCGTCAGTAACATTTTCTCTTTAATATTAGGTTGATAAACAAAGACTTAGCAGAGTTTTTAACAAGACTTCATGCCCTTAATATACAACCTTGCTGCCCATTTCTGAAGAGCATGCATCACACTCTCAAGTCAAACTATATGTACTTTGCTAAAGTAAGAGCTCTTCTGGATGGTAATCCATTTACATTTGTTCTGAGATTGAACACAGAGCTTTCTGCAGGAAATAAATAACCAATATGTTTTTCAAGCACTTAGGATCTTAGAATCAGAATCATTAAGGTTGAAAGAGACCTCTGAGATCATCAAGTCCAACCATCAACCCAACACCACCATGCCCACTAAACCATGTCCCAGGTGCCATGTCTACACATTTTTTTAACACCTCCAGGGATGGTGACTTCACCACTTCCCTGGGCAGTCCCTTCCAATCCTTAACCTCACTTTCAGTGAAGAAATTTTTCCTCACATCCAATCTAACCTTCTCTTGGCACAACTTTTTTGACATTTCCTTTCATTCTATCACTTATTACTTGAGAGAAGAGACTGAACCCCACCCTGAAGCAACACCCAGGTCTCTTCAGATGACAGTTGGATCTCTGCCAAGCTAATCCAGCTAATCCATCCCCTGTGCAGAGAGCTCACTGTGCCCTTTGTTGGCTCCAGAGAATCAGGGTCTGTATTTTGTGCCTTGGAAAGGCACAGGGCAGCCTTAAAAGTGAATTGAAAAGGCAATTTGTTTGTAATCTGTTGCTGACAGATCCCTCAGTATGGAGGATGTGCAGGACTGAAACTTATTTCAAATAAGAGCTGGAGAGGTCAAACATATATTGCATGCAGCTGCAAAGGCCGCAAAAGAGCTGACTTCTCAGGGATGCTTGTCCTGTGATTTCAGATGGAATTGTGAGCAGTCATTCAACATCTGTGAAAAATATTAAGTCTTTTAAGAGAGCACAAGCTTCTCTCTGATCCATCTGCTGATGAATCTTCTTTTTGTTTCTCTCAGCCAGGCAAAAGAGGTCCTCTCACTCCTTCCTGGAGCAGAAGCCTTCAAAACCTCTTTATGAACAGCTGGGAATTTGTCACAAGGTTTTTCCGCAACAGCTCCCTCCCTGTTGGAGTGCCTTCACAGAGGGCATTGGAGGCAGGGAGCCTTCATCTCACATCACAGCTTTGCGTCCCAGGAGTTGCTCCCCATGCTGTGGCCTCTGGACAAATCCTACTCAATAATGTACACTAAATGAGTGTACGTTTCCTGATAACAACAGCCTTTTCTAGGAATTAGAGCTGTGGCTAACAAAGTCATAATTCTTCACTTAAAGAAATTGGATAAGAATATTTTTTTTGTTAGGTCTGGGCAGAGCTGATTTGCAGACATGAGTTCTTCAGGCAAAAAAGTATTTAGATAATCTAGCTCACCAGCAATGAAACCTGAGGCTTCATGAATGCTAGATCCAGCTTTATAGACCAATAATACAATGTTTGTTTTTGTTTAGTTCACTTAACTTTAAGCCCTGTTTAGATGTATTTTTATTTTTCTAAAAGAAATTAATAAAACTAAAACCGGACCACAGTAATCTGCCTTGTGTTAGATTTTTTTTTTCTCACACTGTTTTCCCTTTACAGGTAAAAGATTTGTGAGTGTGGAAATTATATATTAAAAGTATAGTCTTTAAACAGAGATCAGTTAAAATGCAAGAGTTCTAAATTTAGCCAGGTCATTTCCTTCTCTGTACCTCAGTTTCCCCATGTCACTGACTTCTCCAGTGAAGCATTGTGAAGTCCAAAGGAAAAAAGTACTAACAGTAATGGTACTTAACTCACGTTAAGCCAAAAACCAGTTAACTCGTCCTATGGGTATCTTTCTTTAGAAGGAGAATACTTTCCTACTGGAGTAGATAGAAGTTATACTGTGAACTGCAATTAGAATAAAATTAGGCAAAACATTGAAGCCCAGATAAATACCTACTGAGTTACCACACCTTCCTTCAGAACCTGAAATTTAAAACCTAAAAAATGTAATATCTGGCTATTAAAAAGAATTAAAGGAAATGTTCTGTTAATTATAGCCACCCTCTTCCTGTGAATGTTGATGACTAAAGGACTTTCTACATTTGCGCTCCTATAATTTGTTTGACTTTTATTTTTCAGTATTGCTTCTCCAAAAATTCTTCAGTATTCACACATTATTAATACAAAGTAGTTATGTTAAAAATATGAAAATAAACATCCAATAAAATAGAAGCAATGAGTTCCTCCAGTTTAACAGGTTGCGCAGGTTTGGTGACCTAATGAAGGCAAAAGATCTGAGTTAAGTTGGCTCCAAATACTGAATATACACTCAGGGTATTGTAAGACATCAAAAACCCACTGCACCTGAATATTGTCATGAATATGTTGAGGCTGTTAGTCTTTGTTGTGATTACACTGTTTTGAGTATGCTTATGCAGATATTAACAACTCTTCTTGGTTACTGTAGACACCACAGTCCCATACAAAAAGCCTTGCAAATATGTCTTTGGTAAATCTGATTATTGCTGTGATTTACAAACATGCTTTTGTGGTGCACATCAGCTAATTATCAACTTCCCTATGGTCACAATGGAAGTATCGCCTTGCCTCTGAGAAAAAGAGAGACATATCCCAAACAATTGTAAAAGGCAAAATGAGTGATTAGAGCGAAAACTCTTGATTCTCAAGTAAAAGTTAACTGATCTGAAGGTAGGAAACAAGAAAATGAAAAAGAAGCTGAAGCATTATTTGAGATTTATGGTACTATCTTGTTATGGTTTAACGGTTACCAGCTTGAAAGGGAAGGACAGGTGGTGTCTGTAGGACCCTGGGTGGTCTGAGATCAGTACTGTTCCCTCCCCTTTCCAGTCTATAAAAAACCAAGGAGGCCCGAGGTTTTTGCGGGCTTTTCCTGGTTTCCTGAGCTGCTTCCTGTTGCACCTTGGGACGGCTGGGCCTAGCTCCACCTGCTCGGTAGCATCCACCACCATCTGCTTCCCGGCACCACTGTGGTCCCTGGTGACGAGTCACAACAGTCGCAGCGGCCACGAGGCACTGCTCGGACACTTCCACTTGGGACTACTGGGATTGGGTTTTGTATATAGTTAAATATCCTTTGTCCCTTATTAATTCTCTTTTCCTTTCCCCTGTTGTTTTTCATTAAACTTGTTACAGTTTTAAATTCCAACCTTGTGCGAAGCATCTTTTTCTCTATTCCCTTTTTTGATTTTTAATCCTCCCCAGGGAGGGTAGGGGACAATAGAGAGAAAATCCTGCTCTCTGAGCCTTAAACGGAGACATATCTGCACTTAGCAAGGGTCTTGTCATTCTAGTATGATACACTAAATAAATAACAGCATTTCATTTCATGCACTCATCCTTTGTCTCAAGGGCAAGGGCTTTTTCCTAAGCAATAATGCCATTGTCGTAGATCAATTATTTTCTCCTCCTGCTTCTTAATTTTTTTCCCTGGGGTTTTGAACAGGATGACTAGACAAAAACATGTCTATCAATTTAATCTTTTTTGTGAAGCCTTGATAACTGTTACGAAGTTGATAGAAAACAAGATATGAAAGACAGACTTTTTATTTCTGTCAAGAAAAGGTGACTGTACAGCAAAGTACAGGGGTTTTTTCACAGTAAAAGTGCTCCTGCCAGGTCTGGTGTTCAAAGAATCACAGAATCACAGAATCTCAG